>NC_135612.1:82822500-83122500 GCF_053574225.1 Canis aureus
TATCCTAATAGGCATTGTGAGTAACTCAAACAAGGATATAGAATTCATCACTTCCCTAAATCATTGAGTGTTAATATTCCCATCTGTTAGAGGTAGGGTTAGGTGGGGTGGCATTATTGTTAATATCTACTATTTTCAGATACTTCTGTTTCATGTGATATATTCTAGGAAATATTTCTTTAAATTATGAAGGCTTTAGATTGCATGTAGTTGTTTCTTAAGGGAATTTATGTATTATGATATACAGGATATACTATCAAATATATACACAGTACAATCGTGTATATCACAAAAAGGTATTATGGAATATGTATCACTCTATCATATATCCCTGTAGTCACTGAATTGCACTTTATAGTAAGGTTGCAATCTTTGTACTACACCCACGTAGCTGTTTCCTTGGGTAGGTCATATTGCTATTGCATTTTGATTTCTGTATACTTAAAATTAAGTTAATGGATTAGATAAGTAGAATCACTACAACAGAATCACATGGGGATTAAGAAAAAATAGTGAGGCCTAAGTCTCATCTCTAGACTATTTTATTTAATTTTAAGATTTTTTTGAAAGTTTCCTGGGAGATTCTAATGTGTATCCAGGCATATACACACTTAGATTCTATTATTATTTATCTCTCTTTCTCTCCCTCTCTTTTTTTAAATTAAATAGGCTCAACACTTAACATGGGGCTTGAACTCGTGATCTTGAGATCAAGAGTCACGTGCTCTACTGACTGAGCCAGCCAGGTACACATGATTATTTATATCTCTTAAACACAGTAATTTGCGTTATATCATTGATCCATTTAATTCTTTTACTAGCTCAGACTTACTAGAATCTATGTGATATGTTTCATAAGGTCTGTTTATGTTGCTCAAAGTCCATCTAATTTCTGCCTTTTGGATGGCATCTATGTAGAAGTGATGTACAGGAGGTAGTTGGTTAAGCATGACAAAGCCTTTTTCTTAATGTGGATGCTGGAAAATTGAACTTCTTTGGGGTTCTGAGCCCTGACATGGGATAATATGCCTAGAATAGCAATAGCATTTTTAAAATAACCAACCCAAGCTTTACTTATAGCCTTGACCCTCTGGTCTTGCTCAACACCTCTTAGCTTTTTTTCGATTATTTTCCTAATGATCCACTAGGAGGGCAATCTTTGGACAAATGAATCAGTTCTGACCCTACACAAATTGGGCATTTTAGAGCCGGTGGTCAGGTATTTGAAGAGAATAAATTTTAGCTCTCATGCAATGACAAGAAGAAATCTATTGTCTTTAAATGGGTTTTTAGAAGCATAGGAAATAGTCTCTGGAGAAATCTAAGTGGGATTGAGGAAATCAGGATAGGGCAGAGGCAAAATGTAGGTTTAGATTAAGTGTAGTTCACATTGTCATACTATAGAAATCTCTGGAACATAAATGTCACCAAAGAGGAGTGACTTCTTTAAGGAAAGAGGATCAGGCTATTAAACCCTTTTATCAGAGGGTCATTGACTCAGAACACTTTAGGATTGAGGCAGGGGTACAAAAATCTCATGTGCATCACTGAGAAAAGTGGTTCTAGGCCAAAAATATTCTCAAGAGAGGAAAAAAGCTATGAGCTATTAGTAGTCCATATAGCAGCTGAAAGGATGGGTGATGTACTAAGCCAAGAGAAGAACCTGGGTGGGGCACTAGCAGCGTCCGCTATAGTTGACAAATCACATTGCTCAGATACCCTTGCATCTCATGTTAAGTTCATTCCTTTACTTTAGAACTTCTCCAGGATTCTGATTGGTCAAAGTTTCTAAAAAAAAACAAAAACAAAAACAAAAACAAACAAACAAAAACAAAAACAAAAAACACCTGTAAGGTATACAACATGATGATTTGATATACATACACATAGTCAACTGATTGCTACAGTCAAGCATGGTCTCCCTTCGCAGAGTTACCATTTGTGTGTGTGTGATAAGATAACCTGCAATCTATTCTCTTAATTCTCAGTTAGAGATTCTCAATCTATTCTCAGTTTTCAAAACAGTATTATTAACTGTACTCATGCCTGTACATTAGATCTCTAGAATTATTAATCCCACATAACCACAGTTTTGCGATTTTTGATCAAAGCCTATTTCTTCCACCTCCCTGCCCCTAGTGACCACCACTCTACTCTCTGCTTCTACAAGTTTGATTTCTACACCACTTTGACTATATTAGAGTATTCTGAATTTCACTCTATTCTCACTTTTACAGTTAGTATTATTATACTTTCATATGTTTTCATGCTGTTTGTGTCCTTTTAGTTCAACTTGGTGAACTTCCTTTAGCATTTCTTGTAAAATGAGTCTAAGAGTGATGAAATCCCACAGCTTTTGTGTGTCTCGCAGAGACTTTATCTCTCTTTGATTTTGAAAGACAGTCTTTCCAGGTTTACTATTGGTTGGAACTTTCGTTCCTCTTTCAGTACTTTGAATATAACATCTGACTGTCTCCTGTAAATATTGTCAAAAAATCTGCTGATAATAATGAGGTTTCTTTGTATATAATGAGTTAGTTTTCTACTGTTGCTTTCAAAAGTCTCTCAGTGAATATTTCTTTATTTAAATCTGTTTGGCTTTTTTTTTTTTTTTAAGTTTCATGAATCTGGATATTTGTTTTGAACTCTGCATTAGGGAAATATTCTGTTATTATTCTTTAAATAATTTCTCTACCCCTTTCTTTTTCTCTGTTCCTCTTGGGATTCCAGTATTTCTTATATTGCCTTACCAGATGGCTTTCCATAGGTCCCACAGACTTTCTTCATTCGTTTAATTCTTTTTTTTTTTCTTTTTGGTTCTGTGACTGGATGATTTCAAATACCTTGTCTTCAAGCTAACAGTTTCTTTATTCGGCTTAATCAAGTCTGATTTTGTTTTTGTTTTTTTTTTAATATTTTATTTATTTATTCATGATAGTCACACAGAAAGAGAGAGAGAGAGGCAGAGACACAGGCAGAGGGAGAAGCAGGCTCCATGCACCGGGAGCCCGACGTGGGATTCGATCCCAGGACTCCAGGAACACGCCCCGGGCCAAAGGCAGGTGCCAAACCGCTGCGCCACCCAGGGATCCCTCAAGTCTGATTTTGAAACTCTCTATGGAATGTATTAGTTTAGTAATTCTGTTCTTCAACTCCAGAATCTGTGTTTGGTTCTTTTTTATGATTTCTATCTCTTTTTTGAACTTTTCATTCTGTTCATGTATTATTTTCTAATTTCATTTAGTTGTCTGCATTCTCTTGTAGCTCACTAGCATTCCTTAAGATAATTATTTTTAACTCTTTGTCAGGTTGTTAACAGATATCCATTTCTGTAGTGTTGATTACTGGTGCTTTATTTTCTTCCTTTGGTAGATCATGTGTCCTTCCTTGTGCCCTTGCATTGGGGTCTGCACATTTGAAGAAGTAAGCACCTCTTTTCGTCTTTGTAGACTGTCCATCAGGGAAAGTCCTTAACCAATCAGCCCATCCACAGATTCTGGTTGGGCCATCTGATGGTGTCTGTGGATGTGTCTGCTCCTGGAATCCTCAAAGAGGCAGGTAGGCAGGCCTGATGATTGGATCCACAGTTTCTGGCCTGATATCTGTGTCCATTGGAGAAGGTCTAGTACTTAGGTCTGTAGGGTGGGTCTCGTACCTAAGTCCAGAGTAGTAAGCCTGGGATTTGGTTTGGCATGAGAAGACCTGGATACTGGGTCTGTGGTAGATGACTAGCCACTGGAGTGGGCTTGATACCTGGGTCTGTGGGAGTGAGCCTGGGGACTGGGTCCTCAGGAGTGGGTATGGAACCTGGGTTTGCAAAAGCCAGCCTGGTACTGGGATGGTCCTAGAGCCTAAGCCTGTGGGGGCAGTTCTTAAGCCTGTGTCAGTGGGGGCCATTCTGTCATTGAGTTATATTGGGTCAAGTTTGGATTTTGGTTTAACTGAAGCTTGGAATCACAGAGGCTAGTCTGATTTTGAGATGAGGTTGAATCTTAGGACCCTGGAGCCAGCCATGGTGGCTAGCTTAGATCTTTGGGGATTTGTCTGGTACTAGGGCAGTACTGCAGTGTGGATCTGGAGACTGTCTTTGGTGTTATCCTGGAGCGTGGGGCCAGATGGTTAAGCCTGGCACTGAGGCATGATCCTAGGCATGTGAGCTGGCATATAACCTGAGGCCAGCCTGGCACTGGAGTGAACCTGGAACCTGGGATCACAATTGCTCACCTGGTGTTTGGATGAACCTGTAGGCTGAATCCATGGGTACCTAGGGCCATTGGGGCTGGCCTGATACCAGAGTTCACTGAAGCAGGCCTGGTTCTGGGATCTATGGTGAAGTTGGTTGCTCACTTCATTCTCTCTCCCTGAACTGGAGGGCATTTCTCTGCACTTGGCTGCCCAGGTTTGGGGAAAGGATGACAAGTTTATGTAAAACTTTCCCTCTTCACTGCTTCTTTTCTTATTTCTATACTCCACTTAGGTGCCATGATATCTTACCTGAAATCTTTTGTTATTATGAGGTTACTTTCATGTATGGATAGTTGAACAAATTGGTGTTTCTGAAAGAAGATAAGCACTGGAAACTCCTATATCATTATCTTGCTGACATCACTATTCTATGGGAAAATCAATGAGAGAAGGGTTAATGGAATTAAGTTGAGCTTATGCTGCTGAAATTTATCTTAAGGCCATAAATTGTATTCATAGTCTCCTCCTCTTTATCAGCATTCTAGACCCTTTCTTTGAAAGCACTTTGTAGGTATAGATATCTTGCCTGGTGACCTAAATTCTCATCTCTGAGAGTTCTGCACCCCTAGTTTCAATTTATTCATCAAGTTACAATTGCTGTAATTGCTCAGTTATAACTGAGCATAAAGCATTAATATTTTTCAGTTGATCATGTAAGTGCCAAACATATTCCTCCCTACTCCAATATTTGCCAACAACCCTCCCACATATAATTATCATGTGCAATTATTCCTCTTGTATGATTACACTTTTCTTCTCCTGATGGTCTTCTAGCACAAGGATCTCAATAAAGCAACTGTAGCTGTATGAGTTGAATGGTGCTCTTACTGTATCTCCAAAAGATAGGGCATCTTCTTTAAGATTAAGAACTCTTAGAGAGTCTAGGGGTGCCTGGACCAATTGGTTAAGTGATTGACTTCATTTCAGCCCAGGTCAGGATCTCAGGCTCATGAGATAGAGCCCCTCATTAGGCTCTGTGCTTAGCACAAAGTCTGCTTGTTTCTCTCCCTCTTTTCTTCCCCCAAACCTCTCCCCCATTCTCTTAAATAAAAAATAAACAATATTTAAAAATAAGAGAATCAGAGAGTCCAATTATTGTGCAAGAAGCACAATATACCTAAGAAAATCATCAAGAGAGCAGGGTCATTGTTATTTCTACTCTGTGGGCCCTAGATCCAAATATTCTACCAATTTGGGACAGCAGCACAGCCTCTTCCTCAGTGGATGTTCTTCAGTAGGTATTAGTGTACAAAACAGAGATCTGCACACTTCCTTGTCCATGTTTATAGGTACACCAAATGCATCTCCCCCAGACTCCTTTGTACTCAACATTCCAGAATTGTTCCTTCCAAGCTTCTGACCAAGATAAGCTAACTACCCTTGTCCAAGTATTACATATGATAATTTTGGTTCAGGTATCTTTTGATGTAAACAAAATAATAAAACATGTTTCTTAATGCTATGTCTGTTGGAAGGGTTTCCTTTCACTGTTATATTTTAGGGCTAATTCTTACAAAGGTGTGATATAGCAAAAGCCCATGTTTGAAAAAAAAATTAAAAAAAAAAAAAAAAAAGCCCATGTTTGGCTGCTAACATACCAAGATTACTTATCCATGAAGCAGATTCTGGTCTTTTTTTTTGGGGGGAGGGGTTGTTTTGTTTTTTTCAATATCAGCCAGTTATAGGGGATTCAACTTAAGGGCACAGCTGTGAGTTGAAAGAATGGTGTTGCTACAACAGTGGTGGGTGTGATAGGAATCTGTGCCACTTGCTCATGTAGCTTATTTTTACACATTAAAGTTACCTGAACCCATTCCTCAATAGATCACTTTCACTTTATAGTGGGTTGCAGCCGTGTCTAACTGATCATATTACTTGGTGAGACTTCTAGTACCCAACTAATAGGAAGTTCTAATTTCATGGCCCCTTGTTAATTTCAACCAGTGTCCAGTAGTATGCAAGTGTAGCTTTTTTGAATGTGCATAAATCTCCACTGCAAATCTCATGCCTTTACTCCTTAAACTTTGGAATTTACACTGCAACTCTCATATGGGCCTGTGACACTAATGTCACATGGCATCTTTTATTTACCACGGATTATTTTAGTTCCTTGGGATCTGCCAGTTGTATGGTTCAAACAATCTCCTGGACCTCTTTCAGAACTTTCTTGCTCTGGGTTATACTCGAAGCTAGTAGTCATTCATGTTACTTAATAATATCTCAGAACAGTATTCTTAAGTGTTGTATATGCTGCCTCTGACTCCCAAAAATGCTTACTGATATTGTAGCTTTTTCTTCAATATCTTGGACTGCACCAGACTCCAAAAAACTTCACAAGTGCATCCCACACCTGAACCATTGTAGTGTTTATATGCAGCCTTTACAGGAAGGTGTCCAGACTACTTGCCATTTTTTGTTGTTGTTGTTGTTCATCAGTTTGATCACAATGATATCAATATAGTGGATTAATTTTATGTTCTGTAGAATGTTTAGATAGTACAGATGCCTTCTCATGTATTGTGACAGCAAGCTGATGGAACAGAATTGTCCAAGAGAATGTCAATGTTGTGCATTCTAGTGATTGTCAGCTGTTTCTGGTCATTCTTCTTCATGGGTATAGAAATGAAGGCATTTACTGCATCAGTAGCTACATAGTGTATACCAAAGACTGTGAATCAGTTCTTATAAATATACTACATCTGCTCAAAGGCTGCAATTAAGTTGTTTACAGTAGTCCTGTTTCATAAGCTGGTTTCTAGGAGTTAAACTGATGAATTAAATGCTTCTTAGAGATCATAATGCTTGCATATTGTAAGTTTTTGTGGGTGCCACTATTTTTTTCTTGGGATATATTTTGTTCATGGTTTACTATATTTCATGAAAAGAATCAGTCTCCAAGGATTCCAGTTGACCTTTCCTACTTCAATATTTCTTATTCCACAGAAACCAATATGTGGGTTTTACTAACTACTGCAGATGTCCATTATGACTATATGTTTGCAAATTAGAAAATCAACCACCAGATGGGTTTTTGGATCTACTGAATCTTCTGTGAGCCAGATCTGGGCCTGAACTCCTTTTATGATTGGATTATATGTACCCGTGGACAGGCATGACCACTGCAATGACAGTTTGGTTACCTACATCTCTGTTTTAACAACATATTTTTCAAATTATTCACTGAAATCTAAGTTTCCCCTTTACCTGTGTACAATTGCTCAAGTAAATAACCATAGATTTGCTCCCAGAAAAAATGGAATCGCAACTGTATCACTTACTGTGATATCACAGAGTCCCTCTTCATGAGTTCTTGCTCCTCTTTCAATATCAGTTATTTATTAGGCTAAGAAATGGATAAGCTACAAAAATTGGGAAAAGGTTGAGTTCTCATGAGGAAACTGACTTCAACTCAACCTGTTGCTCATTCAATCTTGGTATATTTTAATTATAGAAGATAAGTTATATATATATATATATATATATATATATATATATATATATTTTTTTTTTTTTTTTTTTTTTTTTTTTTTTTTTTTTTGCTGCCCAATGATCTTGTCCCCAGAGCCCACATGCTCAATTAATAATAGTCATGCTCATTATGGTATTAGGTCTGTCTTATTTCTGTCATTTACCATTTTCTCTTCCAAAATCTTATTATTCCAAATGTTGTTAGGAAGCCCAGTTTTATAACTGCATCCCCTACTATTAGTTCCAGCTTGCCTTGGGGAATTACTATTGAACTTTTCACCAAGCCTGGGACATTTCTCACAAACACATTCACTGCTAACTTGACAAAGAAAGCCCCCTCTGGATCATTGGTCCTCAACCAGTGGAATTCCCTCCCACACCTGCCTCCCATGCCTTAAGATAATTAGAAAAGTCTGGATATATTTCTCGTCACAACTGGGAATGTGCTACTGACATCTAATCTGTAGTGGTCAAGAATACTACTAAATATTCTACAATGCATAGGATAGTTGCCCACTTGAACAATGAAGAATCATCAATCTCAAAAGTGCTGAGGTTGAGAAACACTTGTCTACACCCATCATCAATCAATCAATCAATAAATGTGTGTGTGTGCATCAGTAGCTACATAGTGTATAAGAAAAAAAAAGGAACTTTACTGAGCCACATCCATGTTGTCAGAATTTTATATTAACTGTGAGGGGAAGGTCTGAAGGGATTTAAGACAGGGAATGGAACAATGTGATATTACCCTTTTATAATTGATCTTTTGTAAAAAGAGTTAATAAGCCTTGGTTACTGAAGTCCTATCCTGATGGAAATGATTAAAAATAAATTTCAGTAGGGCAGGGGAGTGGTGCTATACTCTTTCCTAAATTGTTTATGTTTTAATGTTAAGATGAAAAGGAAAGTATAACACAATAAAAAACTGTAAAAAGAATGACAGGGACTTATCATTCACCTTGATAAGAAAAAATGAACAAAAATTATTTTTAAAAAGCTTTTATGGGATCCCTGGGTGGCGCAGCGGTTTGGCGCCTGCCTTTGGCCCAGGGCGCGATCCTGGAGACCCGGGATCGAATCCCACGTCGGGCTTCCGGTGCATGGAGCCTGCTTCTCCCTCTGCCTGTGTCTCTGCCTCTCTCTCTCTCTCTCACTGTGTGCCTATCATAAATAAATAAAAAAATTAAAAAAAAAAATTAAAAAGCTTTTATTTCTTAGAGCACGCAAGAGAGAGTACACCAGCAGGGGTAGGGGCAGAGGGACAAGCAGACTCCCTGCTGAGCAGGAAGCCAGGGCTTGATCCCAGGACCTTGATATCATGACCTGAGCCAAAGTCAAATGCTTAACTGAGTCACCCAGGTGCTCCAGAAAAATTATTTAATTTGAAATGCGACATTAAAAAAAATCTCACTTTCTTTGTACATTGTCACATATGGAGCAAGTCATACTTATGTATATGAAATATATATATAAAATACATGTTATTCTTAGAAGGGGCATATAGCATATTATTTAGATCATCAAGAGAAGTTTATGACATTGTCTATTGACAGAAAGTAACATATTGTGTATGAGTCTATACATAATCAAGTTTCAATATATATGCAAAATTTGTTGATGGGCTTTTATTTCACAGAAGACAAGGAAAAAGTAAGAAAACATTCCAAAATGTTTCTCATATTTCATGTCATGATTCTTAATCATACAATTTCTTTATTAAATTAAATATTATGTTGACCAAATATATTTTAAGAACTAAAATATAAGGAGTAAGTTTAAATTATTCTATATTTAATGGGCATAAATTGTTTATTTCAATAGGAAATGAGATTTTTGTGCATTTTTCCCATTTTAGCCTAATCACTTAGAAAATGTCAATAGTTTTATGTTTAAAAAAAGGTAGTATTCTAATAGGATAACAAACTGTTGTAGTAGTTACTGATGGTATAAGTATGTAAGATGTTAACCATTGAATAAAATATAAAAGAATACATTTTTGAGAATTTACCTAGATAATTAAATTTATACTTTCAATGACACTTGATGATAAATCAGTTTCATGTAATGATAGAATTATATTAGAATACAAAATGAATATATAAAAAACACTATTCTTTAAATAGAATACACTCCCTTTTTACATTTTATGAATAGTAACATGCATATATATACATCTGCTATTATAATGACTATAACAGATTTTATATTTATTGAAACTATCATATGTTTAATTATTTGCAATTGCACATTATCATATTCCAGTCTATTAAAAACTTAGGTCATAAAGATAAAAGAGAAATAAGAAACATTTTTCCCCTAGAATATTGATATTCTGAAATTAATGATTCTAAAGGGGATTTTGGCATCCCAGGCTGCAAACAGATCAATGATCATGAATGTGAAATCTAAGCTATAGGATTTTGAACTGAACTGTGAAATAAGTGAAGTTTTACAGATAATGAAAAGAAAAAATATATTCGGAACTACATTTTTCCTGCAGTTCCTCATTATCAAGTATACACTGACTCTCTTGCATTATGCACTTGCTTGAAGAAAGAGTTGTGATTTTGCTGCCTGGAGAAATGGCCAAGATTTTTAGTCCAACTGAAATTTTATGTAACTCAGCATTATAGGAAAAGAAAACTCTTTCTAAGCTGATTATTCATAACACATTTTTTTCTATAGACATCAACCCTAGCTGCCAACTTTCCATCTCTTACAGTTTAATTATGTATATTTTTATGTAGTTCTTGGAAAAGATAATAAAAAATAAATAAAATACACTGATTTATGTTAACAGAATTTGAGAAAGTAAAAAGAGAGATTCTAAGTATTATGGGTTAAATTATGTGCTACCAAAAAGCACGTTTTGGTCCTAATGGCAGTACACCACAAAGTGACCTTAATTGGAAGTAGGGTCATTACAGAGGTAATCAAGTTAAAATGAAGTCATTAGGGTGGTCCTAAACAAATGTGATTGAAGTCCTTATAAAGATAAGAAATTTGGATGTATAGATACACATGATGAAAGATGATGTGAGGAGATAAAGGGAAAACACCATGTGAAGATGAAGGCAGAGATTAGAGAAGTGCCAACAGAAATCAAGGAGTATCTGGGGTTATTAGAAGCTAGAAGAGTCAAATAAGTATTTTTCCCACAGATTTCAGAAGAAGCAAGACTTACCAACACCTTGATTTCTAATTCATAGCCTCCAGAACTGCAAGACAATGAATTTATGTTGTTCTACTTACTCAGTTCATGGTGTTTTGTTACAGTAGCCCTAGTAAATGAACAGTGTTTATATACTTCTGATACTCAAATAAGTTATGGCATAATTATTAGACTGATAATTTAAAATAACTAATTAATCAGCTAAAATTCTAAGGAAAATAGTAGACAATATGTTAGAACAAGTAGACAAATATAAGCAGAAAGGTTGAAATTCTAAGAATAAAAAAATTCTAAAAATTAAAAACACTTAAATTGAAATAAAAAATGCTCTAAGCATCCTTAGTAGGCTGATGAACTCCTTAGTTGACTGGATACAGCTGAAGAACCTCTGAGCTTGAGACTATCTGTATAGCAACTTCTAAAACTGAGAGAGAAAAGAAAGAAAAAAAGAAAGAAAGGAAGAGAAAGAAAGGACTGGGGATAAAAAATGGAATAGTGTATCCAAGAATGATTGCACAACTACAAAAGATATAGCAAATGCATAATGAGACTGTGTGAAGGCAAAGAAAGTGAAAAAAGAACAGAAGAAAATTTTGAAGCAGTTGTTACTGAGAATTTCTCCAAATTAAAGCTACACACCAAACTGCAGATCCATGGATCTCAGAAAACCAAGCAGGGTAAATGTCAGTAAAAAAAAAAAGAAAAAAACCCTCTAGATTTAGGTATATTTATTTATAATATCTGCATTACAGAAAATCAAAGTAAAGAGAAAACATTGTGCAAGAACTACAAGAAGAAAAACACAACAATTTTAACTATAGAAGAATAATGATAACTCTTACATTGGACTTCTCAGAAACCAAGCAAACAAGAAAAAAAGTAAAATATGTACAGTTCTGAGAATAAAACACCAACCTACAATCCTGTATGCTATGAAAATATTAATTCATAATTAAAAAAATAAAGACTTCATTGGAGAAACTTAAGGGATTATTTTGCTTCAGAGAAAAGGAAAATGGTATATGTAAGAAATTTGAATTTAAATAAAGAAATGAAGAGTATTAGAAAAGGAATAAATGATAGTAAAATATTTAACCTTTTCCTTACTCTTAATGGATCTAACAGATTAAAGTTTTTTTCAGAATAATACTAGCTACAGTATATTTGATGATTACAGGAATGAAAGCAATGATACAAAGGAACGAGAGAAATTAAAAATGTATATATATATATGATATAATATATATATCATATATATGGTATATATGAAGATTCATTTATTTATTTATTTATTTAAGAGAAAGAAAGAGAGAGCATGAGGTGGGGAGGAGTAGAGGGAGAGGGAGAGAGAAACTCTAGCAGACTCCCCACTGAGCATGGAGCCTGACATAGGGCTTGATATCAGGACCCCAACATTCACAACCTGAGCAGAAACCAAGAGTTGGACGTTTAACTGACTGTGCCACCTATGCATCCTTATATTTTTTATTATAAGGTACTTATACTACCTGGAGCAGTAAGAGGTTATTTGAGAGTGTAATTGGATTTATTATAAATATATATAATAAACTGAATGGCAACCACTTTTTATTTTATTATTTTATTTTATTTTATTTTATTTTTTATTTTATTTAAGATTTTATTTATTTATTCATGAGAGACACAGAGAGAGAGAGAGAGAGAGAGGCAGAGACACAGGCAGAGAGAGAAGCCGGCTCCATGCAGGGAGCCCGACTTGGGACTTGATCCCGGATCTCCAGGATTGCACCCTGGGCTGAAGGCAGTGCCAAACCACTGAACCACCAGGGCTGCCTGGCAACCATTTTAAAAAGTAGAAAAAAATGATAGTTGATGCAGTGGAAGCAGTGCTTTTGGGGAAATGTATAGCACTGAGTGAATATATTAGAAAAGACAAAAGATCTGAAATTAGTAGACATTACTAATTGCCTTCTTAGGAGACTAGAGAAAGAAGAGTAAATTAAAACAAAAATAAGGGGCAGCCAGGGTGGCTCAGTGGTTTAGCACTACTTTCAGCCCCGGGCCTAATCCTGGAGGTCTGGGATTAAGTCCCACTTCAGGCTCCCTGCATGGAGCTTGCTTCTCCCTCCACCCCTGTCTCTGCCTCTCTCTCTCTGTGTCTCTTATGAATAAATAAATAAAATCTTTAAAAAAAATAAAGAAATAAAATGCAAAATAAGCATAAGATAAGAATTAGTGTAGAAATTAATATAACAATTAAAAACAAGAAATTAATGGAGAAAAAGATACTTCTTTGAAAATATTAATGAAATGAGTAAGCCTTTTGTCAGGCGAACAAAAAGAAAAAGAGAAGGGGGGGAAGAGAAAGAGGGAATGGGAGAGAAAATAAATTATTAAAATAATAAATAAATAAATAAAGGAGACATCATTATAGATCCCACGGTCATTAGAAAGATAATCAATGAGGGATGCCTGGAAGGCATAGTCGATTAAGCATTGAACTCTTGGTTTTGGCTCAGGTCATGATCTCAGGGTTGTGAGATCAGATCAAGCCCCATGTGCTCCCATGCTCAATGCAGAGTCTGCTTCAGACTCTTTTTCCCTCTGCTCCTCCCCCTGGCTCTCTCTCTCTTCAATCAATCAATCAATCAATCAATCTTTTTTAAGAAAAGGAAAATTAAAAAACAGTATTAACGACTATATGCCCATCAATATGATAAACTAGATGAAATGGACCAATTCCTTGAAATATACAATCGACTAGCCCTCACACAAGAAGTAGATAATATGAATGAGCATATTCATTCATATGGAATTGAATCAATAATTCAATAAATTTTAAGGAATTTGAATCAATAATTGAATTGAATCAATAATTAATAAATTTTCCTAAAAGACAGCATCAGGTCCAGATGAGTTCATTGGTAAACTCTACCAAGCATTTATTGAAGACATGCATTCTCTATGATTTCTTTTAAAAGATAGAAATAGAATACTTTTAACTCATTCTATGAAGCCAGAATTGTCCTAATACCAAAACCATACTTAGATATTACTAGAAAGCCAGAGACCAATATTTTTATATCTCTCAAGGACAAGTTGAAAAAATCCTAAACAAAATATTAGTAAGTTAAGTCCAACAATGTATGAAAGGAATTCTATACTACAACCAAGTAGACTTTATCCCAGGTAGGCAACTTACAGTCATCACTTGAAAATCAAATAATGTAACTCATGGCATCAGTAAGTTAAAGAAGAAAAATTGCATGATCATATCAATAGATGCAGAAAAATACATTTGACAGAATCCAACACGCATTCATGATAAAAACTCTTAGTAAGCTAGGAATAGAGTATTTCCTCAACTAGTAAAGAACATCTATAAATAAACAAATGAACAAACAAATAAATAAAGCTAACATCATAATTACTGGAAAAAAAAAACTAGAAGTTTTCACTCTAGGATCAGGAACAGGTCAAAGATGCTCCTTCTCATTCCTTGTCAACACTGTAATGGGCGTCCTACCTAATGTAATGACAAAGGAATAAAAAAAGGAAATAAAAGATATAGAATAGACAGGAAGAAATAATACTTTTTTAGCTTGTAGATGACATGATTGTCTATGTAGAAAATCTGAAAGACTATAGAAAAAAATGCCTAAAATGAATAACCAATTATAGCAGGCTGCAAGATGCATAGTTAACATACTGTCATTAATCACTTTCACACATACCAGTGGTGGACATATGAAGTTTAAAAATAAAAACATAATATCGATAGCATGAGTTGTCTGAAAATGAAATATTTAGGCATAAATCTAACAAAATACATACATGATCCACATGGGGAAAACTATAAAACTTTGATGAACAAAATCAAAGAATTAAATAAATGGGGAGACATTCCATGTTCCTGGATAGGAAGACTCAATATTGTCAAGATGCCAGTTTTTTTCTACCTAATCTATAGGTTTAACACAATACCAATTAATTAATTAATTAATTTGAAGATATTAATAGATTGATTCTAACATGTGTATGGAGAGTTAACAATACTAGTATATCTAATACAATTTGAAGGAGAAATACAAAGTTTTAGGAGTTACACTAGCCAATCCAGATTTATTATAAAGTCATGGTAATCATGACATGGCTATCATTTCTTTTGCCAAAGAATAGACAAACAAATCAATTGAATGGAATAGAGAATCCAGAAAGAGTTCCATATAATATAGTTAATTGATCTTTAACTAAAGGGCAAAGATAATGCAATAGAGAAAGGATAGTCTTTTTTTTTAAAGGGGGTACTGGTACAGTGAACATTAACATTCAAAAAAAATTAAGAAAATGGAACTAGACACAGACCTCACACTCTTCACAAATTTAACTCAAAACTGATCACAAGCTTAAATGTAAAATAAAAATTATGAAACTGCTGGAAGATAAGCTGAAAAATATCTAGATGACCGTGGGTTTGATAATGACTTCTTGAATACAAAAACAAAGGCACAACCCATGAAATAAATAATTGATAAAATTAAAGTTAAAAACTTTGAATTGAAAACTTCTGCTCTATAAAAGATACTCTCAAGTGCATGACAAAACAAGTCACAGACTTGGAGAAAATATATGCAAAAAATATACTTCAAAAAGAACTGTATTTCAAAGTATGGTGAGAACTCTTAAAACTCAGCAATAAGGCACCTGAGTGGTACAATTGGTTGAGCATTTGATCATAGCTGTGGCTCAGGTCTGACCTGAGGTTCCTGAGATCAAACCCTGCATCGGGCTCTCTGCATGGAGCCTGCTTCTCCCTCTGCCTGTGTCTTTGCCTCTCTCTCTCTCTCTCTCTCTCTCTCTCCCTCTCTCTCTCTCTCTCCGTGTCTCTCATGAATAAATAAATAAAATCTTAAAAAAAATTAAAAACCCTGCATCGAGCTCAGTGCTCAGCACAAAGTCTGCTTGTTTCTCTCTTCTTCTGCCTCTGTCCCTTCCAACTGTGTGCTAGCTCTCTCTCAAAGCAATAAATCAAATCTTTAAAAAATCCTGGGCAATAGGAAAACACACACATTGATTTAAAAAAGGGCAAAATATCAGAACAGGAACCTTACCCCCCCCCCAAAAAAAGAAAAAGAAAAAAAGAAGAAAAGAAAGAAAGAAAGAAAAAAAGAGTGAAATGGCAAAAGAAATATGAATAGATGTTCCACAACATATATCATTACAGATATGCAAATTAAGACAAAGAGATACCACTCATATCTATTAGAATGGCCCCAATCCAGATGACAGTCAACACCACATGTTGGTAAGGGTGTAAAATAATAGTAACCCTCATCCATTGCATGTGAGAATGATTCATCCACTTTGAAATTCAATTTGGCAATTTCTTTAGAACTATAACTATTCTTCCACAAGATTCTGCAATTTTGCTCCTTGGTATTTGCCTAAATGAGTTGAAAATCTAAGTCTACACAAAGACTGGCATACGGATATTCATGGAAGCTTTATTCATAATTTCCAAAACTTGGAAGCAACTAAGATGTCTTTCAGTAGGTGAATATATTAAATAAACTGTGGTATATCCAGACCTTGGATGATTATTAAATGCTAAGAAATTAGATATCAAGTCAAAAAATAGACATGCGAAATCTTAATTGCATATTACCAAATGAAAGATCTCAATCTGAAAAAAAACTACATATTGTTTGATTCCAATCATATGAGATTTTGGAAAAGGCAAGGTTACAGAGAAAGTAAAAAGAGGCCATGATTAGGGGAAAGGTGAAGCAGAGAGGAATTTTAGGGCAATGAAACTATTCTGTATGATAATAGAATCGTTGAACCATGTTCTTAAACATTTGTCAAAACACACACAATGATCAATAAAAATGAACCCCAATGTAAACTCTGGATTTTAAGTGCTAATGATGTATCAATATAATTTCACTGATTAAAACAAATGTACCTCTCTGGCATTGATAGTGGGAAGACTGCTTTATGGAGGCAGGCAGTATATCAGAACTCTGTATTCTCCACTAAATATTGCTATGAACCTGAAATTTATCCAAAAAATAAATTATATTTTTTAATGGCACTCATGCACGTATCCTCATGGCTTACATTCCTCAAATAAGAGTTTAATTCTGAGACTCTTAAATTGTTCATTAAAATGAGAAAGAGAAGATAAAATGACAAGTTGGTAACTAAAGATTACAATTAAAGTGATATATTTACTGAAAAAAATCAATTTTTCTTTGAGGAGTTGATGACTTGGGTGTTTTTCTTTTAGTCATACAGCGGTGGAAGAAAACATCCTAAGCAAATTTTTTTTTCTTCTTTTCTTTCTTTCTTCCTTCTTTCCTCCCTCCTTTTCTTTTCTTTCTTTCTTTCTTTCTTTCTTTCTTTCTTTCTTTCTTTCTTTCTTTCTCTTTCTTTCTCTTTCTTTCTTTCTCTTTCTTTCTTTCTTCCTTCCTTCTTTTTTTCTTCTTACCCCAAATTTATTATTTTGATTATTTTTATATTTCATATCATGTATTTCATATTTTATATATTTTCTACATTCAGTAACCCAGAAACTGTTTTAGAAAAAGTATTTTTAATTAAAAAATTCATTGAAATAATGTAATTCCTGATTGCCATGAAATAGAATTTAAGGCGTTCAACTTGCTAGTTTTTGGCAGATTTGCTAGTGCAAACACTTTGTCTCATTGTTAAAAATTAAAACAGCCAAAGCAGCCTTGAAAAAGCAAGGCAAGGCTGGAGGCATCACAATTCTGGACTTCAAGCTGTATTACAAAGCTGGAGTGATCAAAACAGTATGGTACTGGCACCAAAACAGACACAAAAATCAATGAAACAGAATAGAGAACCCAGAAATGAACCCACGACTATCTGGTCAGCTAATCCTCAACAAAGCAGGAAAGAATATACAATAGGTAAAGTTTCTTCAACAAATGATGGGAGAATTGGACAGCCACATGCAGAAGAATGAAACTGCATCACTTTCTTATGCCAGCCACAAAAATAAATTCAAAAATAGATAAAAGATCTAAAGTGAGACAGAGAACCACCAAAATCCTAGAGGAGAACATAGGCAGCAACCTCCGAAAAATCAGCCACAGTGACTTCTTACTAAATATGTCTCCGGAGGCAAGGGAAACAAAAGCAAAAATGAACTATTGGGATTTCATTGAGATTAAAATCTTCTACACAGCCAAGGAAACAATCAACAAAACTAAAAGGCAATCTTCAGAATGGGAGTATATATTTGAAAATGATATATCCAATATAGGGTTAATATCCAAAATCCATAAAGAGCTTATAAAACCCCAAAAATGAATAATCCAATTAAAAATAGGCAGGAAAAAAATGGGCAGAAGACATGAATAGATATTTTTCCAAAGGAGACTACTCATGCCCAACAGACACATGAACAGACCCTCTACAAACTGATCATCAAGGAAATACAAACATATATAAGTATATATACATATATGTATACAAACCGCTGGGTCACCAGGGCTCCCCGAGCCCTGGGTGTCTTAGGGAAGTGTTGAATCCCTATATTGTATACCTCAAAAAAATATTATTCTGTATGTTAACTAATTGAAATTTAAATAAACCTTGGGGAGATCCCTGGGTGGCTCAGCGGTTTGGCTCCTGCCTTCGGCCTAGGGTGTGATCCTACAGTCCCCAGACTGAGTCCCATGTCAGGCTCCTTGCATGGAGCCTGCTTCTCCTCTGTCTGTATCTCTGCCCCTCTCTCTCTCTCTCTCTCTCTCTCTTTCTCTCTCTGTGTCTCTCATGAATAAATGAATAAAATCTTTAAAAAAACAAACTTGAAACTAAATAATAATAATAATAATAATAATAATAAATTAAGAGAATTAAAATGGTTATCATAAGGTTATTTAACTGAGTATTTTATGTGCAAAATGAAAATGAGTAAAATCATCATCGAGAACATTTTAGGTTTAAAATTATTTTAGTTCTGCTTGTTTTGTATTCTGTTCAACCCTTAATAATAATAATAGTAATATAATATTTAATCCTACAAACTATTTCAAAATGTAGAATTTATTATCCTCATTTTAAAGATGAATAAACTGAGACCTATCCAAACTTATGATAGTGGATGTTTGTTCCCGGCTTCAAGCTTCAGAAAATAAACATTGAAGGCTTGCTGTGTAGTGTATGATACTATGACAAGGAACACAGGAACTGAGGTCATGTGAATATGAGTTCAAATCTTGTTTTTCTCCCCCCAAGATGTGTACTTAATCAAAATATTTATCTTCATAAAACTTAATTCCTTCACTCTTATAAGCAGATATTTACAGAACAAACCTTTGTGTTTTTACTACCTTCCTAAATAAATAAGGCAGAAAATCAGAGTTTATTATTTGCTTAGAAATCTAGGAGGATTTATTAAATTGGAAAATAAATAACCAATTCTCTCTTTTTTTATCATGTGAGTGGATTTTATTGGCTTCAAAGCAGTATGGTTTTAAATGTATGAGATTTTTTCACATTTAAACTATTTTTAAATTGCTAGAATATGGATTTTTTCCAGTTTATGCTCAGGTTAATAATGCCATATCAAATGTTTGTCATTTTAATGGCTTTTAATTGTCTTTTGATCAATATAACCATGTGCTAAATGTGACTTTTTAAATAGTTTGTCCACATGTAGCCATGGTAACTGGAACTTTCAAATATGCAGAAACACTAACTAGCAAAATGATTATTAACTACTTACTACTTCTACTTTTACTCTTGGTTAAATGGCACATGTAATATAAATCACAGATTTCTAGAAATAAATAGTCTCAGTAGTCACAGAGGCTACTAACTCCATTTATCTTCATTGTACGGAAACATGTAATGATATTAAATTTAAGAGTTATATTTACTGATAAAGAGAAAAATATAGAGTATGCATTTGTGGGTCTGTACCAACTTCCAACAATTCATTTATTACACATCCCATATTTTCCCAACTTAATCCCAGGTCTATCACAAAAGGTATTGGTGAATTTCGGTTCACATGTGGCTTTGGCATTTCTCTACTAAAAGAAAATATAGTAAAAATAGCATTACATTCTGTTACTGATTAAGATAAAACATAATTCTTTAACGGACAACAATGATTTTTTGAGAATCCATTCAAAAATTTGTCAACAATTAAATTCTGATTTACCTCTTGATGTTTCCTTGATTACAATATTTTCTCGAGAGAGGGGGAAACAACCCGTAAGAGACTCTTAATGTTACAGAGAACAAACTGAGGGCTCCTGGAGGGGAAGTGGGTGAGGGATGGGTTGAACAGGGTGATGGGGATTAAGGAGGGCACTTGTGATGAGCACGGAGTGTTATATGTCAGTGATGAATCCCTAAATTCTACTCCTCAAATCAATATTATACTATATGTTAACTAACTAGAAGTTAAATAAAAACTTGGAAGAAAAACAAAAACAATATTTTATCAAATGTAAAGTATTAAATAATGTTTTATAGACTATCAAAATAATTCCATTTATTTAAAGATTTTAAGAATTTACTTATTAGAGAAAAGGGAAAGGAACAGGAGGAGAGGGACAAGCAGCCCCTGTGCTTAAGGCAGAGCCCACTTGGGGCTTGATCTCAGGGCCATAAGGTCATGACCTGAGCTAAAGCCAAGAGGACTCTTAACTGACTGAGCCACTCAGGTGCTCCTAATTTCACATTTTTAAAAAACATGCCACACTTACTTTCTGCTCTCTCCATTAATATATATGAGGAAATAGATATATATGTACACTTTTTCCTGAAGTATTTTATTTAGTTGCAGACACTGACATTTCACCATGTTTTGCCCAAAAGCCAGGTCATTCTTCTACATAATATTCTTCTACATACCCATGCAGTATAATTGTGATGCGGATATATAAATATAATACTGCTTTCTCCTGTGAAGTGTATATTCAAATATTTCTTTTTTTCCCCGAGGATGATCTTCATAGCTGCTTCCTACTTTCAGAATTAAAAGAGCATATGTTTATCTTAATTGTAAAGTCTATTTAGTTACTTTAATCCAGAACACTTCACCATAAAGCCTCTTTTTGTTTGCTTTTACCTTTCTTGACATTGGTATTTTTGAAAATTCTAGGCCAATTATCTTACAGTTACCATATATTCTTAATCACTACTCAGGCTTGTCCTAATAAATGACAACTGTAGTTTTCTTTTGCATGAAGGCTATGGTTTGTCTGGAATTGCGAACTCTTTATGGTTCATTTAAAGTGGTTTTCCCTTATCATTCTGTTATTTCTTCCCAAGTTGAAAAAACAAAACAAAACAAAACTTTAGAGTTTTCCTTTAAGAATGTTTAAAAGGGAGCCTGGATTGTTCAGTTGGTTAAGTATCTTCCTTCAGCTCAGGTCATGGTCCTGGGATACTGGGATCGAGGCCCATGTTGGGCTCCTTGACCAGTAGGGAGTCTGCTACTGCCATTCCCTACTCACCCCCTCATGCTCTCTCAAGCACATTCTCTCTCAAATAAATAAATAAATAAAATCTTTAAAATATAAAGAGAAAGAAAGAATGTCTTAAGAAAAGCAAAACAGATACAACATGCCAGAGTTTAAAGCAACTGTCTGAAATACATTAAGATAACATACATTTTTCAAGCACATTGGCATCTACTAACTTTGTAAGACCATAAGCACAGGTTGAGTCACTGTGGTTATTGTGAACATGTTTCCTTTCCTCCTTTCTCGTAAGCCATATTCCTCCAGTTTAGTTCTACTTTTTGATCCGGGTTAGACTGCAAGTCCCCTGAGGTCCAGGATACAATTTTATATGTATATATGTGCCCTTAGATGGTAATCCCATTTCTGACAACAGTATTTGTTGGAAGTATCTGTTGGAGGTGGAGATTGAATAGAATTGTGCTATCATGACAAATAGATTATCTGATAATCTACAATATAGGTTATCTGATAATCTATAGTAGGTTACCTAGTTATTAGTTTACTAGGGCTACCATAAGAAGTGCCACAGACTGGATGACTTCAGTAACAGAAATATATTTTCTCAGACTACTGAAGGCTAGAAGTCTTGGACCAACATGTTGGCAGGGTTGACTCCTCACAGGGCTTCTCTCTTTGACTTGTAGATGGTCATTTTTTCTTTGCGTTTTCACAAGGCATCCCCTCTGTGTGTCTGTCCTACTCTCTTCTTATGAGGACACCAGTCATATTGACTAGGACCACACTAATGATATCATTTTAAGTTAATTACCTTCTTAAAGTCCCCTATCTCTAAATATACTATCATTCACTGGGATTTAAGGACTTCAACACATGAACCTGAGGAGGGGACACAATTCAGCCCTTGACAGCTGATTACCTAAAAACAAGACAAGTAGCCATGATTAGAAATCCATTGAGGTGGGAATCAGGGAACAAAGTAACAATCACTGCTGGAATGAAGTCTAGGTGGGTGTCTGGAAATAGCATTTAAAGAATTAATACATGCAAGTTGTTCACATTGAGAGGAAAAGGTTAAAATATCTCTTTAGATCAGTGGACAAAATGTCCAGTTCACACCAGGGAAATCTGTTAAGTTGTAACAGGATCTCAGGAAAAAGTGAGATTTCATAGGCAGAACTAGAATTCTCTAGGCTTCTCTTGAAATAATAGTATGTTTCCCTAATCTTAGAAGCAACAAGATTATTCCACTTAATAGAAACAGTATATAAAATGGAAACTTGATATCATTTATAAGATATGACTCTTCAGGGATCCCTGGGTGGCGCAGCGGTTTGGCGCCTGCCTTTGGCCCAGGGCGCGATCCTGGAGACCCGGGATCGAATCCCACGTCGGGCTCCCGGTGCATGGAGCCTGCTTCTCCCTCTGCCTGTGTCTCTGCCTCTCTCTCTCTCTGTGACTATCATAAATAAATAAAAAATTAAAAAAAAAAAAAAAGATATGACTCTTCATTCATTCATTAATTCACTCATTCATTCAAGAAAAGTTATCAAAGTTATCAAAAATGTCTACAAAGTACCTGCTATTATTATAAATACACATCAGGCATATATTTATTATTAACACTATTATTTATAATATTGATAGTATCTCATTTAAGAGTTGAGGAATGTGAGCCTCAGTTATCTATTGGTCAGAAGTGGCAAATGTAGGACTTGAACTCAAGGTCTATTTGATCTCAAAAAGCATATTACACTTATATTTAGACACTGTAAGAGTTTTGGAAGTAATTTTTTCTCATTAACGTGCACTAGTTTTTTTTTTTTTTGCCAGTAAGTGAATATCTTAAAGCAAGTTCTGTCAAGATTATATAAGCTTCACTATTAGATGGAATTCAGTATTTTATAGTTTTAAATGTAAGTGGAGATCACTTCACACTTGTAGAATGCTACTATTAAAAAGACAAGAGATAGATGGTATAGACATGGAGAAAAGGGAACACTTGTATGTTGTTGGTGGGAATGTAAACTGGCATTGCCATTATGGAAAACAATATGAAGTTTGTTAAAAATTTTTTTTAAATAAAATTGCATATAATCAAGTAATTCTCCTTGGTATACCAAGTACCCCTCCTGGGTATATATCCAAAAGAAACAAAATCATTATCTTGAAGACATCTGTACTCCATTGTTCATTGCACTGTTTCACAATTGCTAAGGTATGAAAACAACCTGAATCCATCAATGAATAAATGAATCAAAAAATTTAAAAGTTGTATAAATGACATAATATATAATATTACATAAATACTATTACATATTATATGACATAAATATGTAATTTTATATAATTTTAAATTATATAAATAAGTGAATATTTATGTAAATATTATATTTTTATAATTATATATTATAGAATTTTAGATAATTTAATAATTTTATGATCTAAGTTAATAAACAATAGTATTATGTATTTATAAATCATATTATCTATGAAGATAAGTAATTCAATAAAATTAAATTATCTTAAATATATTCAATTAAATTATTTAATTATACAAGTAATATTATTTGTCAAAATATTACATAATTACACTTAATTATATATAATATAATTAATATATATTATATATAATAATAATATTATTATTACTCACTGTAATTATATATGTAATTATTTATATATAATATATATATAATATTATTCAATATTAAAAAAGGAGAAAATCATGCCATTTTAACAGCATGGATGAACCTGGAGGACATTATGCTAAATGGAATAAGCCAGACAGATAAAGACAAATACTCTATTGTAGAACTTATATGTGGAATAAAAAAAAAAGATTAATTCACAGAAACAGAGTAGAAGAGTTGTTGCCAGGGGTTTGGGAGTGGGAGAAATAGGGAGATATTTGTACATGGGTACCAATTTTCAGCTATAAGATGAATAAGGCCTATAAATCTAATTAAAATATAGCAACTATAGTTGATAACATTATTATATAACTGAAATTTGCTAAAGCAGTAAAATTCAAAAAAGGTAAATATGTGGTGATGGATGTGTTAGTTAACTCAATGGGGGGAAACCTTTGACAATGTATATGTATATCAAATCAACTTTTTGCCTTACATATGTGGTGATGATATGGGAGAACTTAGTTCTTGTCTCACGGAGTCAAAGAATGAATCTTGCGGACGCATGAGAGTGAGTAAAGGGATAGAAGTTGATTAAGTAAAGATACAGAGAAAGCTCTCAGGAGGGAGAGGGGTCCGGACAAGGTTGCCACTGAGGCCCTGTAGTGACAGTCTTTTATTGAAAACTGACTGGGAAGCTTGTGACCTTGAGATTCTTGTGCTGTCTTGGTTTGAGTTAGGAATGGTGATAACATCTTTAATGGCTTACTTCTTCTTTGGGGTCTGGTTATTCTTTGTTGGTCACAGGTAACTGTCATAAAAAGACGCCCTCTCCAACCACACCAAGGGCAGGGTGGTCTGGCTTGCTCCTTTATCTCTGTTTCCTTACACCTTAGCATTTTTGGGATTTCTTTGAGCCTGATTCCATGATCCCCTACCTATCCCTGCCTAGCTCTGTTTGTCCCTAACTCAGTGATGGATGTGTTAATTAACTCAATGAGGGGAATCCTTTGACAATGTATATGTATATCAAATCATCAACTTTTTGCTTTAAATATTTTACAATTTGACTTGCCAATTAAAACTCAATAAAAGTAAATAGATAAATGTAAAGAGAAAAATGAATATGATAAACTAAAGAGTCCTTGTTTTATAACTAATTCTGAGGTAGGTTCTAGACCAGAACACTGGAAAGAGGAAAGTAAGAAGTTAAAGTATACTGGCACAGCCCTCCGTAAATCTTTTCCTGTTAAGAATCTGATTCAATTCTAGAGACAAGTAAAGAGAAATATACAAGAGAAATATAAAGGTGGGGATCAGGAGCTCTGCTTATAGGGCAAAAAGGGAGAAGAAAGGGACATTCAAATGAACCAACTTATTAAGAAATAGCTTTTACATGGAGTTATTTAAAATCCTTACCAATTTTATTTTGTTTTACTGATAAAAACAGTAAGGCTGGGAGTGACTAGAAATCTATAAATGGCCCATTTAGAATTGTGAATTTTAACCCAAGCCCACAGGTTTCTTTTGCTTACACTCTTTTCAAATTACATGTTTAGGGATCAAGTAAAAACTAACGGGATCCTTTTCATGGCATCCTTTGTACACTCTGTTGACAAAACTGACCTTCTCAAAGGGATTGGGATGTAATGATTTATTGATGTTTCTGCCTTCCTCAGGGTTTTATTTTTCTCTCTTCATTCCGTGATAATCCCAGTGTCCAGAAATTCCTTTCTTTAGTGATATACACTCTATAATTTCTAATGTATGTTGGTAGAAAGAATAATATTAACACAAAATATTGATCAATATATTCTAGACCCTCTCTTAAGCACTTCTTTGGTTATTGTTAACTAATTTAATCTCTCTTTCCTAGACATATACATTATTTTTATCTCTAGCTTATGGCTCAGATATATCATTAGAGGTATTAAATAACTTTCTTATGACCACTTCTCTCTGTATTACAAAATAATGGACTCTGTGCTTTATTGTGCTCCCTTCAAAAGCTTTTTGCCAGGAATTAAGAAAACAGAAAGGGGAGGACACGGGGATCATTTATTTTAAGTTTTTTCTTAGAAAAAAAATATATCCCTTTACTGGAATCCCCAAGCTAAGTGAATTTCTAGTTTC
This sequence comes from Canis aureus, assembly GCF_053574225.1. Lineage (NCBI taxonomy): Eukaryota > Metazoa > Chordata > Mammalia > Carnivora > Canidae > Canis > Canis aureus. Next base: position 82,848,603 of record NC_135612.1, read on the forward strand.
CCAGGAAACATGTCAGGTGTCTGCTTGAATGAACATAAGGCTATAGTGTATAGCAAATGTGACATCTACTGAAATAATCTAATCAAATAGCAATAATAGTTCAGAGAGGAAAATGGCTCTTTTCATTGGAACATCACTAAAACTATTGAAGAATTGGATTTTTTTGCTGAGTCTTATATTGCAGAAAAATATCCAAAATTATTTTAAGCATTATTCCATGATATTGCTGATGCTTCCATTTTGGTCTGGAATGCAGTCATTCCCATGTTATATCTAAACATCGATTTGAAAACTGAGAACAAAAAATGCAATGTTTACGGAAACTCAAAATAATGCAATATTGTACTAACTATGCTTTCATTTAGCTCAAAATTAAAATTTAATGTATTTTTTTTTTCTGCTGAGAAATAGGCTCCAACTATTTTTGGCTACTGAAATTAGGTATCCTTTTTCAGACATATTTTTCATAGAAAGGAAACATCTTGAGTATCACTAAATAACCAAGTAGTAATTAACTACATATACAGTCAACTTTAATTAAGAAATCATATTTATTGAAATTTATTAAGTACTAGATCACAATAGTGAATAAAATAGATGGAGAACCTCAGAATGATGAGAATTTCCATCCCTGCAGGAGGCAAATAGCAATAAATAAGGGAGTAAATAAGTAGATTTCATTTTGACTCTAATGTTAAGTAAGATGGAAACTAATAAGAGTGGGAACAATGTATTTTTTTTTTTTTTAAACAAGGCAGACAGAATAGTCCTCATTGAAAAAGTGACATTGGAGCAAAGAGTTAAAGGAGGTGATTGGGAACTGGTATGAGTAACAAAGGAAAGAGAGTCCCAGGCAAGAGAAATAACTAGGACAGAGCACCTCAAGGAGAGGGCTTAGACTTTAGAGATTATTTTACATAACCGTACATTGTTTCACAGATTAAAAGCTTGAAATTTTAACAGATTTAAAAGTTTTAAGAAGAAAGGTGCGACCAAATTTTCAGCTTAAGAATGGTTTTCTGATGGCAGCTTGCTGATGACTGGATGTAAGGCAAAATTAGAAACAGAGAGATATAAGGATGAGATGCTATCCTTTAGGCAAGGAATCGATCAGACTAAACTGCCACAGAAGCAATGAGCATCTAAGAATAAACAGACTGGAGACAATTTAGCCTCTGCCTTTAAAAAGCTTATACATAATTGAGCTGTTGTAAGCCATTAGAATACCCTGTTGAGTTATCACAAAGTTCTGGATCAACTTTACCCCAAAGCAGTTATGTGTTCTCAATTGGTACTATTTGTGTTTTCTATAAATCTGTTAAATTTTTACCTGAGTAAATTGGTTAAACTACCAATGATTACTGAATCAAAATGTTTTCACTTTTCCATACTGCCATAAGAACATTTCCTATTTTTTATCATTTTCTGGTGTATTTTTAACCAACGGATATTTATTTATTTGAGAGTGAAAGAGCCGGGAAAGGAAGGGGGAGAAGCAGACTCCCCACTGAGCAGGGAGCCAAAACCATCCCAGGACCCTGAGATCAAGAGATCATGACCTACCTGAAGGTAGACCTAGAGCCACCCAGGAACCCCTATTTTTAACCAGCGGATATTTAGTGTCAAAGCAGTTTGAGAAACTCTTAACTGGAGGGCATTGATTTATTTATCAATATTCTTTGACAGTGAGGAAATTTAACTGCCTCAACTTCACACATTTCCCTCTTGTTCATGAAAACGTCATCAGTGATTTTGTTAGATGTCTTTTCAAACACAGGTGTACTGATAGCAGATAAGGAACTAGTGTTCTATTTTAATGGAAAAAAAATCTCTCAAAGACTAACTTTCATTAAAGTGTAGTTTACTTTACCTTTAAAACTTTGAAAGACCTGCTTACTCATTCCTATCCATGGGCACCTATCACAGTTTCTCAACTCTGGAATTCTCGATTGGAACACTGATTAAATAAATATGCAAATTAAGAGGAAAATACGCAGAAATACAGTCACACGAAGACATATATCTGTAATTTTAACCTCTCTGGTAGGTATCAGTTTTAGTTAAAGAAAATCTAAATATATCTGAATTAATGAAAGCACAGAAATAATAATTAAAAACTATTTATGCTTAATGTATAGTAAATTAAGTATTTGTTTCTGGGAAGGATAAAACAATTTATGTAACAATTAAAAAAAAATTCAACTATAAACAATTGTAGGTATTTCCCCATAGCAGTTTTTAGGGCATTTGTCAAAAATCATGGTCAATATTAAATATTGTTTTTACTACACTATTCTGAGTATTTTCCCCAATCTTATTTTAGTTGTCTGAATATTTCATTTAACCCAAAGAAAATTTTGCCTGTTCCCCAACATTTCATTTCAATAGAATTTTTTTTTAAATTAAGCTTACACAATGTTAAGCAGAAAAAAAATTCTTGTTTATAGTGAATTTTCCTCCATTCAGTAAAAGAAAAAAAAAATCTATACAGTTCTATTTAAAGATCTTTCTTTTTAACTAATTATGATATTCAATTATGTCTTGCTTCATGACCTATAATATTGGAAAATACTGTAATTATTCTCATTTTTTAATTCACAAAAGTTGAAAAGAGTGCAATTATACCATAGACCAAATGTTTACCTTACTAGGTAATATCTTTTAATAAATTATAGAAATTTATAGATTTATAGATATATACTATAATTTCTATATTAGCTGCAGACAAAAATAATCTTTATGATTAAGTACTTTTAACTAAAAAAGTAAAATAATTTATTTGCAATTTTAATAGACCCATTTGGACAGTGTTTATATAACACGGTTGCTAAGACTTTTTTTTTTTTAAGATTTTATGTATTTATTCATGTGAGACACAGAGAGAGAGGCAGAGACACAGGCAGAGGGAGAAGCAGGCTGCATGCAGGGAGCAGGACGTGGAACTCGATCCTGGGACTTGATCAGGATCATGCCCTGGGCCAAAGGCAGGTGCTAAACTGCTGAGCCACCCAGGCATCCCTGTTGCTAAGACTTATACATACTTGAGCTGTTGTAAGCCATTAGAATACCCTGTTGAGTTAATGAGGAGTGCAGCTATCTAAAACCAAAAACTACTAATCTTTCATTTTTGTTTATTTCCATTTCTTTCCAGAATGGTTATGCTAGGTGATAAACAGCGTTCTTCATACTTTAGGTTTTCTTTATATCCAAATATTAAAGTTGACAAAAATAGAGCACATAGAAAATGCATTATTTACCAAAGTTACATAATTAGCAAACAGAAGGGGCAGGCTCCTCCACATAGAGGTTGAAATCACTGTAATTTCTCACATTTAGTGAAATTACATTAAATTCACCTATCAATTTATTAAGAACATATTCCTGAGTGCTCATTATCTGGTAATCGCTGTTCTTGATGTGATTGATTCTGGGAAGATGACACAGAGCTCACTCTTAGGGAGTTTTTATTTTCTACAATGGTTATCCCTGATATTTTTTATGTATCATATAAAACCATGACCACCAGGCATTCTAGGTCAATATCTATAGCCTCATTCTATTATCTATATACACACAATTAAATCTTTTGGTGAACTAAAAAACAAATGTACTCTGAATTATAGTCATTTACTTAATTGCTTAATGAAATACCATTTTCACTCTTCATCATAGCGCATAGATATTTGGCCGAATATTTCAATTTCCAATATATTATATTTTGCATGAATCAAAATATTGCATGGCCAAGAGTACTTAGGGTTATAATCATTTATCTCTGTTTCAAATGATAAAAATGCATCTCAGAATAATGTAGACTATAAGCACAATAATGTAGAGATTGACTCACATACACTGGAAAGCTGGTGGTTGGATTGTCAAGATGGTAACCAGGAACAAATATCCATTAAGGTTTTCCCTCAAAGCATCTTGTCTTTGTAAAAAATCAGTAAGCATTAGACTTAATGCCTTACATTATAGCTAGTAGGTAGAAAATGACACCTTACTTACTTTTAGTTTGAAAATACTGAAGTATATGAAAACACTACAATAATACTGACTGATCTACTAATCATTGATCAATTCTTAGATGAAATAGTATGGCCAGACATTTGATGCACTGCATGCATTGGCCCATCGTGGCTTTTATATTCTCCTTCTACCAAGGAAAGGAAATGAGTGGGTCAGTTTTCTGTTTGGCAGCCACCATTACACCCATGCTTTGATGTTCTGGGTTCATGGGTAGGTGGTTTGGCCAAGGGGAGTAATGGGGGTGGCTGGAGAAGTTCTGCAGTGCATGACAATATTTGTCACACAGAAGATTGTCAATAACCCTTGAACATTTCTTTTTTTTTTTTATTAACAACATTCAGCTTTCTGAATACAATTGAGATCAATTCTTTTAAATACACAGAAATACACAGAAATGAAGGGTTCTTTGAAAAATAATGTTTCTTTTGCTTGCTTGTAAGTTGATAATGCAGGTCCTAGTCAGAAAACTAAGCAAAGAAACTTTGTCCAGAATTTTGTGATTAAACTTTACATTATAACCTCGGAACTTCAGAATGACACAGTAAATTAATATGAAGTTCTCTTAATATTCCCAGATTACAATCCATACTCTTGTGAAAGACACAACTACTCTGAGGTCAATTTTAAAACTTTGTTCAAATCAATCTGATCCATCGATCCAAGATCAGAAGGTCCATGTAGGATTGTAATTTTTTTTCAAAGGATCAATTTAGTGCAATTGCTGTCACAAGTAGTCCATCAATGGGCAACCCCCTGCCAATGCAGTTAACGCTTCTTGGTTTCTTTTTTCTGACTATGACTAAACATAGGTATTTGACATTTAAAAATTGAATCAATTATTCCAAACATTCATCTCAAAGCAAGATAGCATTACAGAATATGTGGAGCTACCTGAAAATAATATACAATTAAACATTAAAACCCTATTAAAATAACATTACTGGTTAACGGCAAATGCTTCTATAAAATAGATAATTGGATGTGATAAGAAGTCTTGCAGACCATCATATTTGATTCCCACCCCAAAGGCCCCAGTGGGATTTAATTTTAATCAGATAGCTTCTTGAGATCTTGAAAATGGTAGCTCTAATGAAAGATTTGATTCACTGGCCTTATTTTACACTCATTTGTCTCTTGTGTTTCTTTGTGTCTCATTTGTCTCCCTTAATTTTTTTAAAAAAATGTAACAATCAAGTGAATGAATGCCCCGAAGACCAACAAAATCTGGCATTTTAAAAAGTCAGTATGGAGACATTTTGAACTATAAAATAATCATAAGAGCCCACATTTGTATAGCACTTTGCATTCAAGAAGTTTTCTCACACATTTTATGTGATTTGAATCTCAAGTTAAAACTAAGAAATGAATAAAGAATCTCCCAATCATCTCAATCTTAAAGTTTTGAGGCACATCTTAGTGACTTCTTAAGCCCTACTGTATATAATATGTACACATAATTTGACTATATTTTCTTCTGAATCCCTCTTTACATCATACTACCACACTGTCTTAAGTCTAATACTTCTTACTTTTATGCTCAAAATTAAGCTATTTTTATGTACACTTAAAATGTGAAATGGGTCTTTTATTAAAATCAATTTAATAATAATAACTTTTACTATGTATTCAGTTTTTGGAAAGCACTTTAAGTACTTCTTTTACATTATCTCATTTGATGTATACAACATTCCTTTGAGATCACCCCTTTTAGTGAGAAAACTGAGTTTTGGAGAAATTATAAATATTACCAAAATTCACATAAATAGCAAATTGTGGAGTCTAAATTCAAACAGAGTTCTTTATATGTCCAAAGTCAGCTATCAACCACTGCAATAAGCTGGTCATATCATTTAATTTTGCAAAAATAAAAATTATAAATTTCCTGAATAAAATATTTAAAATCAGATGCTACTTGTAAATGCATGACCCCCCCTTCTCACATTTCATAATTATTCATCTTTTTCTTTCTTTAGGAGAATTGACAAAATAGGAAGAGTTTTCTACCTAATATATATTTTTTAACATTTATAAAAAGTGGCAGTAACCCGAATAGAGAGCTAACCTAATTTTAAATATAAATGAACTTACTCTCTGAAGCTCAACTCTGTACTCTGGAAAAAAGTAGATTTGCTTGTACTCATTTAACCATTAATCTAGAAAGAATCTTAAATGGACTGGAAACAACTGAGTCTCATGATGCTTGATAGCATACTTGGACTATTATTAGTCACAACCCTCTCTTGTTGATAGCTAAATATCTTCATTTGATTGATTTTTTTTTCTAGTCATGTATCTATTAAAATGGGGCCCCACAGCCTGGCCTGGGTGGTTAAGCAGCTTGGCACCGCCTTCAGCCCAGGACCTGATCCTGGAGACTGGGAACGAGTCCCATGTCAGGCTCCCTGCATGGAGCCTGCTTCTCCCTCTGCCTGTGTCTCTGCCTCTCTCTCTCTCTCTCTCTCTCTCTGTGTGTGTGTCTTTTATGAATAAATAAATAAAATCTTTAAAAAAATTATAAAAGTAAAAAATAAAATGGGGCTGATACAGTCCTAAATTAATTTTATTGCTCTATAATATTCATAATATATTTATATGTGCCATAATATGGTTGACTATTCCCATATTCATAAGCTTTTGTTTTGGTTCTAATTTTTTGCTAGTCTTAAAAAGTCAACTGTTTATGTGTGTGTATGTGTTTATGTGTTAATCTCTCTTTCCCTCTCTTTTTTTTATCTACATATCCTTACCTATATTTATATAGACACACACACACACGCATATATATATATGCGTGTGTGTATGTGTCTGTTGTAATTGTGGGTCCCATATTTTAAAACTTCTGTGGCTTGATCTATCATTATATTTCTATATCATAAAATGTCTAATTGTAAAAAAGGCACATAATTCCATTAACAATTTTCTCCATATTCCTTTTCCCCACATCTCTGTCAGCCAAAAGTATGTGTGGGCCGTTTATAATAGTCTACCCTCATACTTTGTTTTTTTCAGGGCAAATTCTTAAATAAATTATTGAGCATTTATTTGACTTTGATGTGTTGCATTAACTGAACTATGAAAGTAACATGCACAGAAAGAAGTCTTATAATAACAGAGAATTTTGGTTACAAATCACTTCTTTTTGCATTATTTATTTGATTTTTTTATACAGAAAACGGTGACCATCAGGAAAGCAATACAATTATGTCCACTTTCTAGCAAAGGACACTGAGCAATGGAGAAATTAGTTTCTTGTATAACATCAGAAGAATTGAGACACTGAACCAAACCTATTTTGGTGTGCTACAGTTATAAATTCTAGAAAAACAAAGATGCAGAAAATGGAAAATATCTCATGTAAAATTTACATTTTATTCACAATGGATTAGGTGTTGTATTTTTCAGTCTATACAATATATGCTTAGAAGCTTATCTTTTTAATTACACACAGAATATTAAATCTAACAGAAATAAGAGCTAGTCCACCGTTGAATTCTACACATGACAGTATAGAGGTAGGAGAATTTTTATTTTCCCTATGTTTTTAAAGCTAGTCAATAGCCCACTATCATTAAAAGATTGTTAGACTCTGGTCCCAGTGTTTTTAATCCCACCCGCCCCCTTGTATTTTGTTCTTTAAAAAGGAAGTTTTCAAAAAAATAAATAAATAAATAAATAAAATAATAAAATAAATAAATAAAAAGTAAGTTTTCCATTCAGACAAGACTAAATGATTAACCTCATCGAGAGTTGCTTTGATGTTGAAAGCATGGTGATGTGTTTTGATTGGTAACCTAGGGCAGAATGGACCATGATTCTATTACTAATCTAATGAACTATTTGTTAATACACTAGACAATTTTTATCATGTTTTAATGCAATTGAGTCACTGTTGAATACTTCTACTAAGTGCGTGTCTCATAGCATTACCCAGTTGGCTGGACCATTACATAAAAATGAATATTTTATTTTGACAACCCTCCCTCCAAAAAAAAAAAAAACAACACATTTCTTTGGATGTTTGCTGCCACTCCAAATGAAAAAGGCCATTATTCCAAAGCTATAGTTTTGATTTTTAAGGCAAACTTATATGCACATATAAAAATAAATTTATAAATAGATAATTTTATATATAAATAAATTTATATATATTTATATATTTAGTTCTACACCATTTCTCTAAAAGACATAGTAAACATTACCAAACTCCTTCACTACTTAACATTTTTGAATACTTCCAAATTGTAGGCATTTCTCACCTAAAGAATTCACTCATCTGAAAATACAGACAGAAATAGGTAATCTACCCTTCTATCCAGCTGATATGCAAGCATGTGTCCTTGGTTCTGCCTGTCAGATACTCACATGGGAAGTATCAGTCTCTCCAACCCCTTTCTGGTAAAGAGATAGGAAGAGTCTTTTTGTTGCAGCAGTGGTCAAGATCCTCGTGGCTATATCCATGGGATATGGTTTTAGGTGTCTGTATGTAGCAATAGAATCTCATTGGGCCCCACAGGTGCCATCTCATGATATGATTTGGCCATTATTCCTGGCCGCAGAAGCCCAAAGCCTATTTATCTGTCTTTAGGAGATTCTGAGAGCTATCTAACATTCTTTATTATATTCACTTTTTCAGCAAACCACCTGTAGGGGAGTTTTACTTTTTTTGCATCTAAGACCCCCAAATTGATATAAAGACTAGCAAACCAATAAGCTCTGGCCCTCCAACCTGTCATCACCTATCTAGAGCTTTAAGTGAGCTGTGCAAGTAGGTTCAGTAATCTCATAAACAATAATATTTTTTGGCCAGGTTCTCTGTTTAATGTGAAAACAACAACAGAAATTTTGAAAGACCTTAGCTTTCAAGTTGTTAACAGTCTAGAAAAGTAGACAAATATATTTTTAATTACTATACAGCATGGCACATCCTATGATAATGCAACTATTAGTATATTCTCGAAGCACAGAAAACCCCAAGGGGCACCTGGGTGGCTCATTGGTTCAACATCAGATTCTTTGTTTCTGGTCAGATCATGATCTTAGGGTTGTGAGATTGGGCCCCACCTTGGGCTCTGCTCTGAGCATGGAGTCTGCTTAGGATTCTTTCCCTCTTCTTCTCTTTCTTCCTCTGTTCCTCCCCCCAAATCTCTCCCTCTGTATTCTCTCTAAAACTAAGGAAATAAATAAAATCTTAGAAAAAAGAAAAACCCCCCAAATTCTGAATGGATTTGGAAAAATGAATGGTATTTCTCCAGATGTAGAATACATAGAAAAGGCATTTTAGGAAGAGCATGAGGACACTCACAGAGATTGAAAATGTAGGATGTATTGATAGTTCAATGTATAGTTATATAATGTAAAAGTTTTAGGATATGATTAGGTATCAGGAACATAAAGGAAAGTGGGGAAAGGTAGTTTGAGAACAAATGATAAAGGGACATGAAAATATGTTAAGCATTTTAAATATGTACTGGAGTACGTGAAATAATACTCCCTCAAAGATGTCTACACCCAAATCCCTAGAACCTATGAATATGTTACTTATATGGTAAAAATAATTTTGCAGATACGATTAAATTAACGATCTTGAGATGGGAAGATTATCTTTTTAAAACTAGAATATACAATATTAATATATTATCCTATCTTACTAATATATTAACTGTAATCACAGGGACCTTTTAAGGGAGGAGCAGGAGAATCAGTCAGTAATAGGAAATATGAGGACAGAAACAAGAGGTCAGAGTAATGCTAGGAAGGGGCAACAAACCAAGGAATGTGAGAAGACTCTGGAATCTGAAAAAGACAAAGAAATGTGTTTTTCCTTGAAGTCTGTGAAAGGAACACAGCACTATCATCACCCTCAATTTTAGAATTTCCGACTTCCAAAACCATAAAAGAATAAATATATTATTTCAAACTGCTAAGTTTGTGAATATTTGTTGCAGGAGCAATAGGAAATTAATGTACATAGAAGGGAAAGGGACATTATTAACATTTGTAATCCAAGTGAAAAATATCCCAGATTCTCATTTTATTGAGCAGAGTTGAATGAAGTATACAGGCCTAATTAGAGGGAAGTTTACAATTAGGAAAGATAAGTGGCTTTTGCGATAATTAGTTTAAATTCTCTGTCAATAAGAAAGGAAAGGATGACGGTGAAAGACATTATAGTGATAGAATTTGTTAGCAGAAGAGATGTAGCATGCTAATAAGAGAGAGAGCTCTAAGATACTAAACATGATACGTCAAATATAATGAACATTTACAATGTAGTAAGCATTGTGCTAATAACTTTGCATTCATTACCTTATTTGACTCTTCTATCAGGCCTGTGAGTTGAATGTTGTTATCACCATCCTCACCTTGCAAAAGAACATTGTAAATGAGCTAGGAAGAGTAACTTGCCACAAGTCATAGAGTAATGGAGCTGCCCTGTTAGTACATCATTGTTGATAGGCATGAACAAATCATGGCCGGGACAATAGTGCTGCTAAGTGCATAAGCATAGTCTTGTTTACCTCAGGGAAGAAATATGGGTTTGCATAATGCCTCCCTTGCTAATACAAGTAGTGAGGAGTATATAACTTTGGGGGAATATCAGTCTCCAGAAACAGATTCCCAAAGGACCATCAAGCAATTCTGAAGACAGTATACATCCTTTCTGTCTGGAGGAATTGTATAGTGAGTGCCTACAGAGTGATGCATCAAAAATTTTCCTTAGGCCCCATCATATTACACTCTTGCTAGTCCATACATAAAAGTCATATTCAATCGTGAACCCATCCTGGGCAAGGGGCCATGCACCAAGTCATTGCATAATTTTGGCTGTAACCTATAATTTTTTTCTGAGATGACATGTATTAGAGAAGAATCAAGAAACAAGGAAATCCATAAGGTTCATCCTCTGAGAATTCAAGATAGTGTCAAGATTAAAAATTTAATAAAATAACTAATACATTTTAGGATCCTATCTTTCAGAAAAACACATACTATAGAAGTAGCCATTCACAGCGAGGCTCTTGGCTTTGTTTAGAAACTATTTGTGGGATAAAAATGGGGTAAAAGTATATTGTTCATTTTATTTGTTTAATTTGATTTGATAGAAATGTGTCTAGCAATTTCCTATAGTTTTGTTCTCAGAGCCAGAAGAAGAAACTACAATTAAAACAACAACAACAGAAATAGAATATTTTGAAAATGGTTCAGATATTCTTTGTAGGTTTAATGCTTAAAATGAAAAAAAAAGGCTATTTTTATTTATAATATATGACATTAAGACATCATGAAAAAGACATCCTATCAATTTGTGACTTTAAGTGGAATACTTATGAATAAATGTATAGCTATCTGACCTAGAAATTTTATTTATTGCCATCCAATCAATTTGAAAGACTTTAATTGTGGTCAATGAACTTGAATGATTGACTCATGTTTTTATGGAATATTTGTGTGACAAAACCTGGGCATATTCTTTGATCAATGATTGGCATAGGTTTGAAATGGCACAAAACGTTGAAAGAAAATATCATTTTTATGGATCACCAAATAAAATCTCTCAAATAAACTTAGTGAAAGGATTTTCACTTTATAGATAAAAGAGTAATTTGGGATAAAACAGCATTCTGACCAAAATGACTTGAACATTGTGGTAGATCAAAGTTGGCTGTAAATTCTCCAATTGGGGGGTGGCATTTTACCCTTTGAAAGTGTGACTTCTGGGACCAAGAGAACATAGTGGGAATGATGCCGATCCAGATCCAGGCCCTTGGCAGTTCCTGTCTTGCTTCCTTGGAGCTCTGAGCCACCACATATGGAACTGAATTCCCTGCTGGAAAGACTATGAAGAAAGGATATGAAACTACATGGAGGAAGCAGGAGCCCATCTGTGTCCTATCTTACAGTTGTTCCCACCTGTCCCCAGTCTTATTCAGTGAAGCCAAATTGAACCGTCCAGGCCAGATCAGCTACCAGCTAAATGCTACCGTCTGACTCCAGAGTAAGGCACCTGGAACACAAGAAATATCATATGATCCCTGCTGATATTCATGACCTGTGAGATGTTGAAACATAATAAAATCTTAGTTGTTTTAGGTCAATTTATTTTGGGTACTTAAGTGAATTTTGCTTGAGTTGTCTATAAAATGGACTTAAAGATCTTGTAGGTTTGTTACTAGGACTAATTGAATTAATGAAAAGAATAAGCTGAGATTGTCATCTATTGATTGTTATTGTAGTAACTGGCACATAGCAATAATGACTGCTTTTTGTTTGTTTGTTTGAGATGCTGGGTACTGTGTGAGACTCAGTAGTTGATTATTACTCACATAGAATAATTCTGTTGCTAACTCTCCATGGTTGAGTAAGCACCTTAATTTCTCTCCAATTGTAGGGGTAGGTTTATACTGATTTATCCGAGTTCAAACATCTTGTCTCACTTTGTTAAGGAGTAACCTTTTTCGAAGCAGTTAATCACAGTTAAAGGAAAACTAACCATCTACTTTCATGAATGAATGGATGACTTTGCCTGTATAAACAAAAATACTTTTATATATAAGACCTATAATTTATAAATGCTTTCTAAGTATGTCATACAGTATGAGCCTAGCCTAATACATATATCTTGGGAAACATAGAGTGAAGAATTATTATTCCCATTTTGCAGATAAATATCATAATGCTCAGGGATGGGAGCCATATGGGAAGATCAATATTAAATGTACACCTGAGATGAACAACTTGGAGACCTCTTTGTGCACATTTTGCAGCATTCCTCCTTTGCTCCAGCATAACAATTTGAGCTAAATAAATTAGTGTTGTCCCTTTTCAAGTAGTTTCCTCATTTCCTTTGGTATTCAGATTATTTTTTCTAGAAGATGCATATCAATCTAAAACACTAATTTCAGGAATGCAACTTATATTTGTTTAGGAATCCCTGCCAAGTACAACAGTTGGATAAATGAATTAAAAAATGAGATTCCAAAAGCAATACTCTGAGCAAAAAATCTAAGTAAACAATTGCCAGGTTTTTTTGTTTTGTTTTGTTTTTTTGTAAGTGTGGTGTAAAGTTATTTGTTCTAAGAGGAAAGAAAAAGGGTCTCACTTAAAGTGCCTTAACACCGATGCTTAATCTGCAACAAGTGTCGTTTCCAGGCAACCTCTGAGGCAGGTGTTTAAATGTGTTCTAGCCCCAGAATCAGTGACCCTGCTGTGGTATCACACTCTTGAAATGTTCCAGTGGAGTCTGTGGCTAAAATTACACATAACACACCTAGATTGTGATTCTCAGTAATGCATGCGGTTAAATAGAGTTCTTTTTGAAAATTCATGTGTAAAATTTAAAATCGAAGTACCTTTCATTTTATCAAATCTTTTGCTTAAGACACACTAAATGTAAATTAATGGACTCACATGGAAAATGTAAAATAATTGGCTAGAAAGAATATTTATCGGGCAGCCCAAGTGGCCCAGAGGTTTAGTGCAGCCTTCATCCCAGGGCGTGATCCTGGAGACCCTGGATCGCGTCCCATGTCAGGCTCCTTGCATGGAGCCTGCTTCTCCCTCTGCCTGTGTCTCTGCCTCTCTTTCTCTCTTTCTCGCTCTCTCTGTGCCTCTCATGAATAAATAAATAAAATCTTAAAAAAATATATTTATCAGTCTAGAAAGTATCTCCCTAAACCTACACATTTTTTTATCTTAATTTTAAAATTTGTAACAGGAAGACCATGCCTTAGAGTGTCCCTCACACACACAAAACAAGTCTGTTCATTAGATGACTATCATGATGGCATGATGTAAAAAGTCTGCAAACATTAGAGGTCAAGTCTAAGAATTTCATGCTCATAGGACATACTAAATACTTAGTATTTAGTCCTCTACATTTTATTTGTGTGACTACAAATAACACCTAATGTAGATGAGCTTTAGTTTTCTGTAAAATAAAACTAAAACTACAGCCTATCTCAGAGATTTGAGGTATGTTTGGTGTAAGATATCCTTATAAATCCTCAACAGGGGATCCCTGGGTGGCGCAGCGGTTTGGCACCTGCCTTTGGCCCAGGGTGCGATCCTGGAGACCCGGGATCGAATCCCACGTCGGGCTCCCGGTGCATGGAGCCTGCTTCTCCCTCTGCCTGTGTCTCTGCCTCTCTCTCTCTCTCTCTCTCTCTCTGTGTGTGTGTGACTATCATAAATAAAAAAATAAATTAATTAATTAAAAAAAACAAATCCTCAACATATTTCTAAACACAAAGTAAGCTAGTCTATATAAATGTAGAGAGGTTATGCAGTGCTCAATAACGTGGAGTTAAAGAGTTGGGATCTAAGTCCAGTTTCCATATCTTAAGATATTTCACTATAAGCAAATTAATTTCTTTTTTCTCTCTCTAATATTCATCATCAGTAAAATGAGGGAAATAACAGTCCACCTCATAAGATTGTCATAACAATTAAGTGAGGTTGTAATGTATAGAATAATTCAGGAATTATAAAATCTTAAAGTATATAATCATGGTGAAATCTTGATAAGTATAAGTTATTATAGTTTTAAGTGAAATAGCCTCATTTTTACTCATATATAAAAATTATTATTCAGTCCAATCTTTACATTAAATGAAGCAATTCAGAAAAATATTGCTTTTTCAAATCATGTAGGGAAAATACACCTATTTTTAAAAATTTTTGGTGAATGACTGATATTTACTCTTTTGAATGAAAATTGTCCAGGCAAAATCTGAATTAAGTAGATATTCCAATGTTAAGATAGAATCAGTCTTGGCAAAGATAAGGGTGATAACTCTCTGGTAGCATTCAATTTTAGATTACATTTAAATTTTCCCATAATTTCTGTCTGGCTTCCCAAAGACACAGCACTAGTTTCCTAGATTTGGAGCTTATATAACTATAACATTTACCTATAACTGAAGTAATACTCACAATTTAAGTAACGGTTTTAAACATTACTTTTCCATATGTTTAGTTTTTTTTTTTTTTTTTATTAAATCAAGAAATTTTAAGGAAGGCCACTTACATGCCATACTCTCCTTCTAAGCTAGTTATCATTAGCACATTAGTTTGATTGAAATTTCCTCATTTAAAATCCACAGCATTCTTTTTATAGGACTTGAAATTTAAATCATAGAATCCCCTTGGCTGATTAACTTGTTCCAAAAACTCATTTGTAACACTAGTAGTTTATACTTGTAGAGAAAAAATATCACAGGTATGATCATATCAGGGACAGGTATGATTATAAATCTACTGAGTCAATAGATATGAGATCTCCATCTAGCAAAGTGCCCAGAAAATAACAGAGGTTCAAATGAACATTGACAAAGTGGATAAATTAGTGAATATTTCTAAAAATAGCAACAGCAACAACCCCAACAATTTTCAGTTCAGTAGTTATACGTCACATGTTTTATTTCTAAAACTTACACTATCGTTGGTAATTAGATACTATCTCAATTTTGCATTAAACTAAATTGAATATCAGAGTTTAAGAACACTCAAAGGAATTCTTAATCATAAGGGATCTTTTTTTTTTTCATCTTGAAATTGAAGGAAATAGGCAAGTAAATGCTAATGATGTTCTCTAAAGAAACATATTTTAAATAGGCAACTATGAATTGGATGATAAGCATAATGAAAATAGTCTATTACAGGTATTTCTACATTATCATGGGAGATCTGTATTCTAGGATACTAGACAGTAAGAAGCTTAGAAAGCTTTAAGCATTGACCATCTGCTTCAGTCTACTTCCTCTTCCTAAGAGGTTATAAACTCACTGATCTCAAGTTCTATTTAGGTATCAAAGAACTGGATGTCTATAAAAAGAAAAAAAGAAAAAAATCGCAAAGAAGTTGTCTATTTCTGAGATCCAATAGGATATTACTTTGAGTGTCATTCAGAGTTGGACATCTGGAAGCCACCTCTTTTCTTACTGAAGACTTTTTGTTTTGGTTTGTTTTCATGGCTAACTAAATTACACACAGGGCATGTGAGTACGGTCTCCTGTAACAGTAAGCAGCAGACTTTGAACATTCACCTAGGTGCATGAAATACCAGGCAGTACACAGATGTGTTTTGGGGAATTCATGAAATTGTTGAAATTCAGTGTAAAATTGGTCATGTATTTTCCTTCGAGAATTTCCAAAGAAAAATATTCATCTTAATCAGCAGCTCAAAGGATTTATTAAACCAAATATGGTCCATTTGGGAGACATAGAGTGATAAATGCCTTCACATACAGTGGATGACAGAAGCACAAACAGGTTGCCATGGAATTTAAAATTAGAGTCATCTGGTTCAGACACAGACATCACAGAACAATTCTAGCAAAAGGTAATGCTTAAAATTACCTTTAAATGATGAGTGGGAGTTAACTGTTTGCTTTAAGATGGAAAGAGCACTTTTAGTGAGAGAAAAAAATAAGTATAAAGGGAGTGAATTGCTAAAGAGCCTGATTCTTCATGGAAATGGCAAGTTGTTCAGTATGGTCAGAATTAAGAGTGGAAAGAGAATTACTGTAAAAATAAAAACCCATTTTCTAGTTTATCCATTGGATTATCCTAGTTTAAGTTTTTTTTTTTTTAAAGCACTTTTTAAGCAGGAGAATCTTTTGTTATCTGATGATCAGCCTATGACTTAAAATATTAAAGAATAATAATAGAAACCAGTTGAAGAGGTCAGAGAATCAAGAAGATATTTGTTTTTCACTTGAAAAAAAAAAAGCTAGAATAAGTATTTCACCATTCAAAGAAAAATAATAATAAAATAAAAAGAAAGGTTCAGTTTATAAAAATGACTCCTTGAAGCCAAAGATAGAAAATCAAGCACCTAAAAGTACTTTTGGGAAAAAAAATGCATATTACAGGAAACAGAAATAAAATATAGAGGGTTTCTGACTTGCATTCTTAATAAAATAAAACACAAAATCTATTTAAAAAAAGAGATGGTAAACAAGATGAAAAGACCAAAGATTTTATTAAAATTGTGACATTGGAAAAGAGATTTAAAAATACATGAAACAAAAAATTATTTATTAAGGTAAAAATACTATACACATGACTTTAAACATTTTATAAGTTGTTAATAACAGAATTAATTATGTAAAAACTCAAACCAGTGATGAAGAGAACAAGCTAGGTTCACACTTGAGAATTTGTGGTGGGGAGTTTGAAAAATTAAGATTATCAGAAAGAGGAGTGAACCCCTGGTGGGTTAGTGTTAGGGTTAGAATTAGAATTGGATTTATCTGGTGGAGGGATTAGGATGAAGTTAGGTTTGAGACTGCATCAACAGATTACTGAAATTATTTGAAGAGTCAAGAGCAAATAGGAAAAATAAAATATTCAAATTGTTATAGAGAAAATATTTTCTGAATGAAAAATCACTGACTCTAAGGACAAAAAAAGCCCCTTGATTTACATGACTAATTAAAGGGAACAAAACCACACTGTATCTGCATAAAATGTTTGACTCTTAAAGAAAATGAAAGGAAAACCAAATATTTAAACAACATACAAACAGAAGTTCATAAATTTGAAGACAAAGCAATCACTAAAGTCTGAGCTATAATTTCTCAGTTTCTAAAATAAATAAAATCCTGACATCAAAAATGTTTAATAATCAATGCTTTGTAATGAACTTGATTGATTTCAATCTGGCTTCACTTCTTATTTGCTTTGTATGGAAAACATTGGGAAAGTTCTTTCTCTTCTGTGTTCCTCAGTGTGTTAATCATTTCAGGCTGCCGTGAAAATGTACCATAGATTGTCTACTTAAACAAGAGATCTATTTTCTTATAGCTGCAGAGGTTAGGAGTATGAGGGCAGAATTTTGGATGATGGAGTGAGAGCCCTCTTCAACACTTGTATACAGGTATCTTCTCACTCTGTCTTCACATGGCAGAGAGAGAATTCTGGTGTCTCATCTTCTTATAATGACATTAATTCCATCACGAGTACCCCGTATTTCTGAACTGATCTAAATTGAAGTATCTCCCAAAGGTCCCATCTCCAAATATCATCACTCTAGGGGTTAAGACTTCAACATATGAATTTTACAGGGACACCTTTTGTTCCATTGCACTCACCTTTCTCATATATAAAACAGAGATATCCCTTTAGAGGATATAGTAAAGACCAAATGAGATAATAGGTGTAAGAGAGTCAAAGGACATGCTAGCACATGGTTAATGCCATATGACTGCTGGCTGATATTGTTATTATCCCCAGGTCACTATCACAATAGACATCAACAAAATGTTTGATGAAAGACAATCAACTCAAATCTAGCAGTTATTAAAATACATCTGAGAAATTATTCCTTGGGGGCACCTGGGTGGCTCAGATGGTTAAGCATCTGCCTTCGGCTCAGGTCATGATCTCTGGGCCTGGAATGGAGCCCCATGTCAGGCTCCCAGCAGAGTGGGGAGTCTACTTCTCCTCACTCTTCCTCTCCCCCTGCTCATGCTCTCTCTTGTTTCTCTCTCTGTCTGTATCCTTCTGTCTTAAATGAATAAATAAAATAAAATCTTAAAAAAAGAAATTTCCTGAATTCAGGGATTTTTTTTTACTATTATTTTATTAGCATAATAAAATTAGCATGTTTTTGAATTTATGGACATTGTTGGTAGGAAGGGAACTCAAAGTAAGAAGAGCTTGGAAATAGGTGTTTGATAAGAGCATTTTTTTTTCTTTTTATCAAAACAGGTGCAGGCAGAAAGGCATACAAAATATGTAGCTTCCACATCAAAATTTTTATATGTCATATACTGGGTAAGATATGCTGCAGTTCAGATAAATCAAAACAAAAAGAAATTCAAAAAAAAAAGAAATTCAAATAACTTCTGGAATTGTTCAATTTGTAGATGATCACTGGTACGTTTGGAAATTGGGAGAAATTTCACTCAATAAGTGTACCTTGCATGCCTAATTACCTTACTTTCTGTTTGCATGCTGGGTTAAGGTTCTTTGTTCTCATGTATTTGTGTTCATTAAAATGCTTCATGTCTATTAAAATTTAAAAGAATAGTCTTTTGATTTATTCTTTGGCCATGAACATTCATTATAGGAAAAATAAAAGTTTTGTTTTGTGATTTGTTATTAATTAGAGTATATTTATTATAAATTATTGTATATGTATTGAAAGCTGAAAAATTCTGAGAAAAGAAAAATTAGACTGTGTTTTTGTGTGAGGGGTATATTTCATTGAGTAAATATATTGTAGATTTCTTCCTCTGCTAGTTTCCAAATAAATTTTATATTTTTTCAAAAATATCCATAAGGGCACTTTTAATCCTTATATTCTAAATGCTTAAGCAACAAGTAATAGGAGAGTATGGATTTTACTGGTTTACCTAATTTTAAAATAAGCACTGGGAAATTTCTGTGGAATTTTTATCTCTTATGACACAAGTTTCAGGGGGCAACTTGGTAGCTACCCAAACTTAGCAGTTGACTTCTCCAGAGACTTGTTAAAAAGCGGCACATAGAAAATTTGTAAGAGTGAATTAAGGAATATTATTCACAGTGATAAAAAATGTTGTATAATGTCAGAAATACAACAGTGCAATTCTTATGCATGAGAGCAATTCATGCTCAATATAAATTGCAAGACTTTTGCAAGCCTCCAGTGGTTTTAAATACTTAGGATCCTTTAGTTCAACAATGTGTCTGACTAAAAAAAAATACTCTATAAAAGAAGAATGTAAAAATCTTTAATGGTTCTCTGCAGTAAAATGCCAATTAAACTGTGAAACTGACAACCTATGTTGAACCTTTTAATATAGCTCTCCCAGTACTCTGGATCTGGTTGGTAGGTTTCAATAAATAGTGTGACATGCCGATTTATCATTTACAACTGCCCTTTCTCAACTGGGGTTTATCATTTGAATCACAGAATAGAGATAATGAATTAAATGACTATTTTCTCAATTCTCCCAAGTTTGATTCATAACTAATATCACACTGGTTGCATAGGATAGAAGCAAATTTGTTACATAGGATGGATGCGTTAGGATTTTAAGGCTTAACTCTCTCAAGAAACATCTGTTGAGAGAGACTAACCACTCTATTCTTAGAGGCACACCATTTATGTCTCCATCTCATTTGAATGGTAAAGGCAATATTGTACGGATGCAGTAGTATAACTGTGGACAATGAGAGGGAATAATCCTTTTTTTTAAATATTTAATTTATTTATTCATGAGAGATGCAGAGAGAAAGAGAGAGAGAGGCAGAGACACAGGCAGAGGGAGAAGCAGGCTCCATGCAGGGAGCCCAATGCAGGACTGGATCCAGGGACTCCAGGATCACACCCTGGGCCGAAGGCAGACATATAACCGCTGAGCCACCTAGGGATCCCTGAGAGGGAATAATCTATTGCCATCCTACAGTATTTGAACTATGTATCACTTATCTCTCAGTGTCACATCTGTTCAATCTCTTACCAAAGACTGCAGTTGTTAAAATTGAACCAGTTTGGAAATTGGCATAATTGATGATTGGCTCTCAGTCGTCAAAGTATAAATAGGAGGTGGAATTTGCTGAGTGTTTTCCATTCCACTTTTGTTTTTGTCAGCCTCTGCCAGAATCAATTCATTTATTCTTTCCAACACATATTTATTAAACATACAGGACTTGAGATGCACTGTTCTATGCATTGAAGATTTAAGAAATGAAGAGTGCCTGGGTAGCTCAGTCACTTAAGCCTCCAGCTCTTGATTTGAGCTCAGGTTATCATAACAGGGTTGTGAGATTGAGCTCCATGTGGGGCTCTGCATCGGGCATGGGGCCTGCTTAAGATTTTTCTCTCTCCCTCTGCCCCCTCTCCTCCTTAAAATATAAATGAATAAATAATAACAAAATAAAAATAAATCTCTGCTTATCTTTAAGGATAGAGTAGAAATAAGGG
Organism: Canis aureus; assembly: GCF_053574225.1. Classification (NCBI taxonomy): domain Eukaryota; kingdom Metazoa; phylum Chordata; class Mammalia; order Carnivora; family Canidae; genus Canis; species Canis aureus. The sequence continues at coordinate 82,869,547 of NC_135612.1, forward strand.
GTGGAGATAAACAAAAGAATAAAATAGAATTTAACAGGTCAAGGATAGAAGAAAAAAGCTACACAAATTTGTTGAAATCCAGGCAAAAACCCCCGGTGGCTTTGACTAGTCATTGAAGTCATGATGAACTACCATAACTTAGATATATTATGAAGATGAAGTAGCCAGAAATCCCTGTGAAACTAGAAGTAGGTTATTAAAGACTACAAGAAGTCAACTAAACTAACAGGGACTTTGAATATAAATTCCTTTTACTCCAGTGAGTATCTTCTGTGTAACAGAAGAAATCTTCAGTTTTACAGTCATAGCCAACTCATATAAGTAATGAGAAACAAAATGTCTGGCCCCAATTCTCATTGCATATAGATTCTCTCTATACATGATTATTAGGTGTGAATGCAAGAAAAGAAGGTGAGGTTTTATACTGCAAACATTGTCCCTATAGGAACTAGATGTCTTAGTGATTTCTTAGATCATTTAAGTTTGAATCTCTGAATATAGCAGCAATCCTTGCAAGATTCTGAAGTCAGTATTACTAGTGTTTCATCATTTTTGTGCCTAAGTCAGCAATGCCATTAATAGTTTTTTAAGAGTTTGAGACTGATTCTAAAATGATCTATTATAGAGTTCTACAATTATTATTTTTTTAATTCTATGTAGTTATTCATGAGAGACAGAGAGAGAGAGAGAGAGAGAGAGAGAGAGAGGCAGAGACATAGGCAGAGGGAGAAGCAGGCTCCACTCAGGGAGCCTGATGCGGGGCTCGATCCCAGGACTCTAGGATCACCCTGAAGGCAGATGCTCAACCACTGAGCCACCCAGGCATCCATACAATAATTATTAATAATAGTCTCACTTATATATACACAGAATAATGTAAATTTATGACTATGGTACTTTTTAAAAAGCTTGCAAAAATAATAGATTTCAGCAAGTCATAAAATGAATGATCAACAACTTCAAAGAAAGAATTTTTATTCAATATATAATTTTCTTCACTGTTTTCTTTCTTGAGTTATTTGCTAATAGGAAGTGTTGTTTTAAGACATCTATCTCCAAATTTTTATTCATCCAACCCAAGAAATGCAACCCTACTATCATCAAATTTACAGTCTGAGTCACAAACCTGAATTCTTTTCCTCAACATCATGTTCTGAATTTTAGCAGAAAATCTGGATATATTTTTAAACCCTCATTGATAAAATCATCTTCAGTGAAGTCACAGTTAGTAAACTAGCATAGTGGATGGGGTAAATACTGATGATATTTCATACAAAGATTAACATAAGGAATGCCTGGGTGGCTCAGAGGTTGAGCATCCGTCTTTGGCTCAGGGCGTGATCCTGTATCCAAGATTGAGTCCCGCATCTGGCTCCCTGAAAGGAGGCTGCTTCTCTCTCTATGTCTCTGCCTCTTTCTGTGTGTGTGTGTGTGTGTGTGTGTGTGTGTGTCTCATTAATAATAATAATAATAAATATTTTTAAAAAGACTAACATAAAAAGAATAAAAATGTAACATGAATTAAGCAAAATACAATGTATTATGCTCTAGATTAACTGTGTCATAATACATATTTTGCCATTATTTATTTTTCTCCTTTTAGTAACTTTCTCTTTTTACCAATAACAATAATAAAATTTATTAGTGAGTGCTTATTACTAGAATTTATTAACAGATGGAGACCAAATGTTAGATAAATAAGAGATGAGAAATGAGTTAGGTGGCAAAATATAAACCTATAATCCTCAGTTTTAAAATGTTGACATTATATGCAAGTGATATATTTGCTTCAAGTTATGATCTAGAAAGGAACAAGAGATTGTTATCCTGATCCTAAAAATTAAAACAAACCAGATAAGCTATATATCCATTGGGGGGTTTTTTGCTTATTTTTATTCACTTTTTAAAAATCCTCAGCAGAGTGAAACAGAATTCAAAAAGCTATGAGTCTGGGAGAGGGGAGATCCACAGCTGTATTATGTGGTGTGTAACTGAAATTTAAAATAGCCCATTTACAATAGCATCAAAACACATGAACTACTTTGGGAAAACATCTAACAAAATATTTGCAAAACTTATATGTTGCAAGCTATAAAAATGTGATGTGAAAAAAAATTCAAAATTGTGATGTGAGAAATCAAGAAAATCTAATTAGATGGTGAAGTATACCTTGTTCATGTATAATAAAGATCATTTTTTAAAGATTCTAAGTTGATCTATAAATTCAGTGCAGATTCAATCAAAATCTCAGCAAGACTTTTGTAGAAATTGCCAAAACTATGCTAAAATTTATAGCACAAAAGAGTAGAATAACAACAAAATAATTTTGACAATGAGAGGTTAAAAAACTCATACCAGTTGATTTCAAGACTTCCTATAAAAGTAGATTATTCCTAATTTCATGACATATGGTGGATACAGAGATCAATAAGTGGCATACAGAGTTAAGAAACAGTACCACATACTTGTGGTGGGTTAAAAGCTAGTGGAGAAAGAATAATCTTTTCAACACATGGAGCTGATACATTTAGTTACACACAAAAAAAGAAAAAAAGGCTGAAGCACCTTTTACATCATACCACATACAAAAAAAAGAATGTTGTATAAGTTATAAACTTAAAACCATAAAATTCCTAGAAGAAAACCATTATGACCTTGAGTCAAATATTTCTTAGAATATAAAAAACACTATAATTTTTAAAAATCCATAAACGTAAATCTTGTTCTTCAAAAGACAATGTTAAGAGAATGAAAAGACAGAAAAAATTATAAAATATATATCTTATAAAATAATTGTGTCCAGAACATATAATGAACATTCAAGATTCAATAATAAGGAAAACAGTTTTAAAAATGAATGAGGTTTGAGCAGAGACCTCCCTAAAGGTATCAAAAATCATATATCCATGAGAGCAAATGGTTTTATCAACAGATGCGTGATATGATTAGTAATTAAGGAAATACAAATTAATTTTTGTGTTAAGGCGAATCCTTACGGAAGTAATGAAATATGCAATAATGTGCTGTATATAATACACGATTAATGTGTAGGTTAATTCCTTATTTCATAATGAGATACTATTCCATTTGGACTAGAATGACAAACAAACAAGACAAACCAAAAAATTAGCATTGACTTTAACATTGACATGTGCTAGCAACTATATGGAGCAATTTGAACTTCTTGACATTTCATATGAAAATATAAAATAAAATAACCACTTTTGAAAAAAATGGTATGCCTAAATACATGTATCTATATAGTTATCATACCACCCAGTGAGTCCACCGCTAAGTATTGCCTAAGAGAAATGAAAACTCATGGTCTCCCAAAGACTTGTTACACAAGTGTTTACAACAGTTTTATTCATATTCACCAAAAAAAAAAAAAAATCAATCTAAATGTCTATCATGAATGAACCATCAGTAAACTGTAGGACATTTATGAAATGCAATACAATTAAGAAATAAAAAGGACCAAATTGATAATAAATGCACCAGCACAGACAAGTCTCAAAAGTATTATACTAAATGAAAAAAGGCTAGCTACAAATTCCAACATGTTGTACAGCCAATTTCTTTGACATTCTAGAAAAAACAAAACTATAGAGACAGAAGGCAGAAGTAAAGTTCTGTAAAGTATTCTTATGTATTTGGAAATTTGACATGTCCTATGAATGAATAAAGAGATGGCACATTGACAAATAAAAAAATAAACCATTTGCCTTAAAAAAACTCCACAAAACTTACTTATCCTCTCAGTTTTAGAAGAAATTACTTATATTTAAACATGTAAAGAAACTTTAACAGACATATTTTAAGAAAGTCATTAATTTAACCTTTGCTGAGGACTACTCAGTAAGAATTAACACTTCTGACAATTTTTAATGTTTTCTTCCTTTCTTTCCTTCCTTCTTTCTTCCTTCCTTCCTTTCTTCCTTTTTTCTTTCTTTCTTTCTTTCTTTCTTTCTTTCTTTCTTTCTTTCTTTCTTTCTTTCTTTTTCTTTCTTCTTCTTCTTCTTCTTCTTCTTCTTTTTCTTTCTTTCTTTCTTTCTTTTTCTTTCTTTCTTTCTTTCTTTCTCTCTCTTTCTTTCTTTCTTTCTTTCTTTCTTTCTTTCTTTCTTTCTTTCCTTCTTTTTCCTTTTCTTTTTTCTTTTCTTTTCTTTTCTTTTCTTCTTTTCTTTTCTTTTCTTTTCTTTTCTTTTCTTTTCTTTTCTTTTCTTTTCTTTCTTCTTTCTTTTTTATAATTCTTCCATATAACAATACCAGTTTATAGCAGTAATTTGGCAGTTGTAGAATATTTGCAAAAAAAAAAAACTAGTAATTCTACTAGTGGATATTTACCCAAAAATATGAGAACACTAATTAGAAAAGATATACTCACCCTTATATTTATTGCAGTATTATTTATAATAGCCAAAATATGCAGCAACCCATTGTCAATCCATAGATGAATAGATGAAGAAGAGGTGATATATACATTATATATATAATGTGATATTGTAATCTAATATTAGCTATAAAAATAATGAGACTGGGATGCCTGGGTGGCTCAGCGGTTGAGCACCTGCCTTTGGCTCAGAGTGTGATCTCATCGTCCCGGGACTGAGTCCCACATCAGGCTCCCTGCATGGAGCCTGCTTCTCCCTCTGCCTGTGTCTCTGCCTCTCTCTCTCTCTCTCTCATGAATAAATAAATAAAATCTTAAAAAAAGAATAATGAGATCTTGCCATTTGTAACAACATGGATGAATCTAGAAAGCATAATGCTATGTGAAATAAGAGAAATATGTCAGAGAAAGAGAAATACTATTTGTCTATATTATTATTTTACTCATATGTGAAATTTGAGAAACAAAATAAAGAAAAAAAGAAACAAACCAAAATCAGACTCTTACCTATAGAGAATAAACAGGTGGTTAGAAAAGGGGAGGGTGGGTGAATTTGGTGAAGAGAATTAGAAGTGCACTTATCATGATAAACACTGAGTAATGTATATAATTGTTGAATCACTATATTGTGCACCTGAAACTAATATAAGAATGTATATTAACTCTAATGTAATTAAAATAAAATATAAAAACAAGATAAAATTAAACAAATAAAATTAAAAATTTTCAAGTTATCCGATTAACTTAAAATATTTTAATGATTTGTAATTCACTTTAAAACTATAAATACATTAGAAAGAATTGGCATTAAAATTATAAACAGGGATCCCTGGGTGGCGCAGCGGTTTGGCACCTGCCTTTGGCCCAGGGCGCGATCCTGGAGACCCAGGATCGAATCCCACGTCGGGCTCCCAGTTCATGGAGCCTGCTTCTCCCTCTGCCTGTGTCTCTGCCTCTCTCTCTCTCTCTCTGTGACTATCATAAATAAATAAAAAAATTTAAAAAAAAAAAATAAAATTATAAACAAAGTCATTGGTAATAGAGGATTATATAATATCAAAAGAGAAAATATTCTGGACTGCAATCAGTTTTGTAGAGTGATGATAAGAAGTATTCTGTCAAATATCTTATTTCCAATATAAAGGCTTTTTTAAGATTTTAAAGGTATTTTCATTGAAAAGTGTTTGTCATATTATTTCATGTTCTATGCATTTTCATTCTTTCCAAGAAAGTATGTATTTTATTGCTTCTATTTATTTTTCTGCCAAGACTATAATATCATTTGAAACATTGCAAACATGAGACATGTACTTATTGATTAAATAGATTGAATATGATCCTTAGGATTTTTTTTTCTAAATATGGCTTTACATTTACTTGACCAAAGTATTATATCATAAAATCAATGGTATGCTGCAGCCAGCTCCTCACAAGAGCTGGCCATTCATTTTTCAGGAATTTTGCTTGCTGGTTGTCAAACACAACCATTATTAAAGATTAATAACATAAATTTACTGTTAACAAGTAAATTTAAAAGAGTAAGACAGTCTCAAAACTCATAACTTCCTATTGTTTTCTGTGCTGGGTTTGTATTATTTGTGTTTCTATTTACATCTAGTCTATATGCACAAAGAACTCACATACACTAGTTACCATTTTGCAACCACACCCTCCACTTGTACTTTCAGCAGTGCCATGTCCATAGCAAGTAATCGGCTATGATGAGAATATTTACATCACAGAAAACAGAAAATCCATCTGTTTATTTTTTAAACAGTTAGTTGTTAAACATGTACAGTATAGCATACAACTACATGAAACAGCTTTTAGCTGCCTCCTGTGTAGTAAGCACAGTTATCAAAAATATAAAAATGAATAAGTAAAGCATATTTCCTGCCCTAAAGAGAATATAGAATAAACAGAATATAGGAGTTTACTACAGGCTTGTGGGCAACAGACTTTTCCAGAGGGTGAGGATAAATCATACAAAGGAGATGATTTTGGAACTGGGCATAGATGAATAGGTAGAAGTTCATCAAGTAGGCAAGGTGGGTAAAATCATACAAGTTATGGGAGAAATGCAATCAAAGGAAAGGAACATAGAAAAATGAATTTTTTTAGAAACCTTAATATTTCTAGAACTTCAGAATAAAAGGTATATTATCTCTATTTGCCTCTTTCTTAGGGACCATGGCACTTAAGGACCATGTAGATAATACAAAATAATTTCATTTAAGATCCTTAATTTAATTACATCTGCAAAGACACCTTTTCCAAAAAAAAATTTCCCAGATATTAGAACTTTTTGTCTTTGGATGGGCATTGTTCAACCTATTATAGGCATACTGTACATAGCAGTGCTATTGAAACTATAGTAGGGGAAAAATTGCAAAGAGAAGGTTTATAGTAAGGAAGAAAAAGAGCATAATCAGTACCCCTGTATTCCTCAAAATACATGGATAAACAAAAATGGAACCAATGAGAGATACGAATAATGCCCGGAGAAACATAAGAAAAGAAACACAGAAAAAAAAAAAGTTGTAAAAAAGGAATCCATTGAAGGAGAAAGAATATGGGGGGAATGGAAAAAAATGGTTGACACAAACTTAAAATTGAATTTTGAAAATACAAAAAAGCTTAAATGTTACTAGACCAATTCTAAGATCAATCTGACCTAGAACTGAGTGTCTCACCTATTGGCTACTGGAAAGATGTCATCCATGTCATCCAGTCATCCATGGAGCTAAATTTTAATGCTAGAGGAAATGTTAAATTCAATTTTTAAATTTATGAAGTAGTTCACAAATGTGAAGTATTACAATTAACAGCTCAAGGAGATCCCTCTCAAGTTAATCATGTTTACTAGATAGTTGCTAAACTCAATTGTCTTTAAACTGCTGAAGAAGCAAATGGATATGTCAGCATGTAGATATAATTAAAAAGAAATATAACACAATCTCTTAAATTATTATTAAAGGACTGCATACTATTTCAGTTGTAGTTTGATGTGAAAAAGCTCTACAACCGCAACTTGGTTAGGGCTCTCTTTAAACATCAGGATTATTCCAGCTTTCATTCCTAACTGTATAACTCTGTCACTCTTGCATGCTTTGCTAAGTGCATGCTCTTGCATGCTCTGCTCTGATATTTTGAAGTTTGATTTTAAAAGAAAATTGAGATTTTCTTGAATTAAGTCATTTGCAGTTTCTTATTTGAATATTTTATTTGAATATTTTATCTTGCTTAGTCTATTTTCAACTTCTCAAACTGAGGAATCTGATTCTTATTGGTGTACTCTTTTTTTTTTTAATTTTTTATTTATTTATTTTTTTTTATTGGTGTTCAATTTACTAACATACAGAATAACCCCCAGTGCCCATCACCCATTCACTCCCACCCCCCGCCCTCCTCCCCTTCCAACACCCCTAGTTCGTTTCCCAGAGTTAGCAGTCTTTACGTTCTGTCTCCCTTTCTGATATTTCCCACACATTTCTTCCCCCTTCCTTTATATTCCCTTTCACTATTATTTATATTCCCCAAATGAATGAGAACATATAATGTTTGTCCTTCTCCGACTGGCTTACTTCACTCAGCATAATACCCTCCAGTACTCTTATGGAAGCTAATCAGATCCTTTCATTAGTATAAACTCAACTGAATGGTGTTTATTTACACAAAACAATTTTCCTTTATTTTGGAACTTAATGGAATCTTTTACTTTATCATATTTTAAACTTTGTTTATATTACTCTTATTAATAATAGGAAGAAATATGCCAGTATTTTTTTTATTTTTTTATGCCAGTATTTTTTAACCAAAAATGACCCCAATACTAAAAAATGAGTTATTAATTCCTAAGCAGGGCTCAAAATGAACAACAAAAATAGCTACCAGGAATATGAATCACTTGGGTGAAACATAAAAGTATAAGCTAACTCCAGGATCTCAACAAGGAGGAAATTAAAGATGTACAGTGCCACTGAAAAGACTGGGTGATGAAGGTTAGAAAATCCCTGGAAGTTTTCAGAAATTGTCATATTTGTCTGCAGTATCATAGTGGATAATCCACAGAAAAAGGCACTTGTAGTAAAACCCAACATTGGATATCTCTGTAGCCCACATATCTATAGCTATCACCTGAGAATAATGGTTTGTCTTTAAATCTCAGGCCTCAAATCTCACAATAATAGCTATCGGTGTCCTGCTATGATAAGAACCCTCCTGGTAAGAGAATCTGGGAAATATAGTATTAAGGCTTTTAAAACTTGAAGTACAGAGAAAAACTGATAATATTAACATAGATGTTTTGATATGAGTTGAGATATGATGACTAAATGTGTTTAATTCAGTATTAACAGAGAGTTAATGTTTTCTTTTAATTAATCTTGATAAAAATTTGGATTCTTATATTACAGAAAATTATAATTATGGCATAGTTCAAGGGTCATAAAACTAATTTTTTGCACTTTTAATGTTTGTATCATATTTTTATATCACACAATTTTTCCTCCTCTGCTAAGGATGGGGACTATTCCTCTCTAGCCAACTGTTTCCATGAGAACATGGAAACATGCTAATTGGCTAAGATATTGGTAAGGCTTCTGAATAATAGTAGGTCTTTAGTAGGTAAGTTTTGGGTAGTTCAAAAGTTATTTTCAACTGCGTGGGGGTTCATGCCCCAAACCCCCATGTTGTTCAAGGGTCAACTGTAGTCCGTGATGACATATGAGAGGTTGATAATTTATTACCAAATATTTTTGTGATCACATTCATAGGACATGCATCAATCCAAAACTTGAGTGAGAATAAATGGCTTTGTGACATAGTACATGCACATGTTATAACAATTGGTTTCTCTTTTTGGGTTCTGAATCACCAATCCAAATCTCAAGATCAACCAAATGATTTTAGGCCCCTTATTAATGCAGTCTTTATTACTGCTTTAAATATATAATGACTATGAACCCAAAACTGCTCTAAAAAGTATTTTATTAAAAACAAAATGAAAACAAAATGAAATGAAACAAAAGTATAATGATATGTTGTTTTCCCAACACTGAATTTCCTTATACCACTGATTTAACTTGAGTGACCAAATATCCAAGGGAATGTATAAAAGTATAAAACAAAGAAAAATTATAGTACATTAATAAGGAGAACAGATTCTCTATTTGAATGGATAAACATATTTCACCACAACTGAAATTAAATATTTACTTCATCTTAATATTTCTTCCAAAATATAGCTTCCAATTTTAAACCATTTTTAAGATTGCAAATTAACAAACGTGAAGCAATGCAATTAATTGCAATCGATGCTTCCATCCATTGTTTCTCCTAACTCTAGTATATGTAATCGAAAACTCTGTAGTGCTGTAGAAACAACACTAATCTGGTATTAGAAGTCTTGATTTCAAAATATGACTCTGACTCTCAGATTACCTTGAAAAAAATCACTAATTGTCTCTTTAGTCTCATGTCAAAGAACTAACTTTTAAATTAGATAATGTCTATGAAACTCTAACAGTGGAACATACAAAAATGCAATATATTTTTGAATTGAAATGGTGAGTAACTAGATGAAATGGAAATGAATTGCCAACTAATTTTCAGTAAGTATTCAGTCCAAATACTTGGTAAAAACTTGGGATTACTTTAGGGTTTTATGTCATGACAAAGATGCAGGAATTGCACATGATATAGGATGAATTAGATAAAAAAGGTAATCGTTGCAAAAGCTGTGTGGTATTGGTCCCATTTGACCTTCATCTGCTAAAAATAAAACGTAATTTCCTTAAATCTGGCCCAATCTTCCAGAGAGTCAGAATGAGTAAAATTCTTTCTCAAAGCAAGTTCTTCATACTTGAAAGGTAAATTGCCTCTCCTAAGGCAAAAGGAAGAACTAATATATCCGAGGAAAGGTAATTTCTCAGGGAGTCTCTTCCAGAAGAATTGGCTAAGCAATAGAATATTTTATACACCCAATGTCTTCATGAAATTTCAAGTTAAATAAAGACAAAATTTGCATTGTGTTTTCTTCAAAAGTGCTTGGAAATCTATGTTTCAATGTAATAGTAAATACATTTGCAAATTGACCATATGACAGCACTCTATGTTCATGACACAGTGCTAATCCCAGTTAATGATACAAACTTGAATTGCACAGGAAAGTTGTCCTCAAATGCCTTAAAAGTTGTAATGTCACGTTGGACCAGCCCAATGGGCTATAGGCCATATACACATAACATACACATTGCATGTCAGAAATAACCAGAGTTTCTTTCCCATGACATACTAACAGTCATTGTGTGATGCAGGTTACTTTTCATTCTTTTTCCTATTTTTTTTAATCTTGCAATCTTCTCTTTATCTTCTTGATAATAGTCTTAAATCCTCCTAAATACACTGAATTAACTAATAAATTATGATAAAATATAAATTTTCTATATATGAGTATAAAATATAAATGAGCATACATGTATTTATATGTACACACATACATGTGTATATAAGTATAAACACACATAACCAAGCATGTGGGTGTAATTCATGTGTGTTCTTACAAGTTCACAAGAAGACATTTCTTTTGTTAGAAAAAAAATCAAAGGATATATAATTTCTGTAAATATACATTATCCTACTTAGTGGTTTAGAAGGTATTAAAGATATATACTAACACTACTTATGAAAGATAATGAAATATCCTAAATAAACAAATAAATTTAAATTAGATCGACCCAGAACTTTCTAAATTTAATTGACTAAAAGTACTCCACATGACATATATTTGTGTCATGACTTCACACAAAGTACATACACTTTGTGAAACTCTTCAGTAGAGTCATGGGATTTGTCTTTAAGTAACAAAATACTCTATGGCACAAGGGGGACTACGTGTGTTTTAAAGAAGATTCAAAATATAATACAACTTGGCATATTGACAACCTAAAGTAATATTCTGGACTATCCTTTCCTTTCGTAATATAGAAAAAAGGAATGTGATCTTTTTAACAGCTTTCATAATGTAAAGAGAGGTTAATGATACACAGTACCTCAAAAAAATTCTAATTACACATGTGAAATCTATTCCCTCAACACCTCATATGCAGCAAGTAGTGGTGGTCAACAAAAGTTGGTTGAATATATACCTTAGGTAACTTGTCAATTTTTTAATTTCTATATTTTAAGTTATTTCCATAGTCTCATCTGCCTCTTTACACGAGTGATCTGCCCCATGACTCCCCCACCACACCCTCCACCAAATAAATAAAATGAGAAGATATGAAGATCAAAGGTGGGAAGAGGTAAGCCTTGAGCAAACTTATCTTTGAAAGAATGTATGATCTCAACATTTTAATGTTTTCTAATAAATAAAAAGAAAAATGGAAAATAAATTTAAATCATCTCTACAGTATCTGAAACACATCACTGACCCATCTGAAGCCTCTCAGAGACGGGAAAACCCTGTGTTTTGAGAGGAACATAATACAAAAATAGCAATTCAGAGATAAGGATTGAGAGATAGATGATGGATAGATAGATGATTGATTGATAGAGAGATGATAGATAATGAACACACATAGATATGCACACACAGCACACAAAAGGTGACTAAATATATAAATTTTGTGATGTATTTACACAACGTATAAAAATGGTATCGGATACACAATTCTTACAATACTGTACTCTGTAATACCTTGTGCATCATTCTCGTGTAACTTTAAAATTGTAGAAGTTTAATTCCCACCTGATCTAAACGACCATCTTAGCTCTGCACTTAGGTTCGAATGATGAATTGTCTAGCCCAAGATTCTATTACATTTGGGTTTCATGAGAGACTGGCTTTTATGATTAATGTTTAATACTATTTTTTAATGTTTAATATTATTATCATTAACAAAATCACAGTAGTTCACCTCCATTGTTATTGATTTCAAGTGTTTAGAGCTTTATCATATATAATATTGTTATTTTATTCCCTAATATACATTCTCTCCTCTTCTTTCTGGAAGGAAAATATTTAGCTGAGTAAAGGCAGCACTGCATGTCCTGCTTCCACTGAAGCTCTGTATTTTCACGTGACTAATTCTAGTTGCAATGAAGTGCCATGGACAAAATCCTGATTAATTTTTAGAGGAAATCTTACTTTCTCTCTTCAGTCTTTCTTCTGATAGGAATGAGAACCTAATGTTGAGTCCTAATCATTCATACGAAGAAGAACAACAATTGAAGAATGGTAGAGAACAAATATTGCTATAACTTGAATCTTTAGATGACCTTGTGGAGCTGAGTCATTATTCCCTCTTTTCTTTCTTTTTCTCTTTTTAAGATTTTTATTTTATTTATTTGAGACAGAGTAAGAGTGGAAGAGCATGAGCATGGTGAAGAGCTGAGGGAGATGCAGAGTTCCTGTGTTATGTGGGGTTCAGTCCCAGGACCCTGGGATCATAACCTGAACTGAAGGTAGATGTGTAATTGACTGAGCCACCCAGGCACCCTTCCCTCTCGTCTTTCTATCTCCAGATTTATATCAATGAGACATATATACTTGAAAAATGAATTATTTTGACTTACAGTTATACAGGCAGCTGAACTTATATGCCAAATAATAAATAATAACTCCTTTTTTACTAATCCTCCATTAAGTATTAAAGCATTTGTTTAGGGATCCCTGGGTGGCGCAGCGGTTTGGCGCCTGCCTTTGGCCCAGGGCGCGATCCTGGAGACCCGGGATCGAATCCCACGTCGGGCTCCCTGCATGGAGCCTGTTTCTCCCTCTGCCTGTGTCTCTGCCTCTCTGTCTCTCTCTGTGTGACTATCATGAATAAATAAATAAAATCTTTAAAAAAAAAAATAAAAATAAAGCATTTGTTTAGCCAATTTATAATCAAGTACTATAGAAGTATAAAAATGGGCTTTTGAAGTCTCTGGAACCAATGATCAATTTAGAGGAAGCACTGGGGAAAGACAAACTTGTTAAAACAATTCTATGTATTCAGAAAAATCCACAATTTTGAGACCTCACAAGATAAATCACTCAGTTTAGTGAAAATAAAAATGGTAAGATAAAAAAAAGTATGTGAATGTGGGGGCATTGTAGCAATAAAAATTGAAAGACATCTCTCAATCACATGCAGTAAGTGGATCCTGTTTGTGTGTCTATTTCAGCAAATCATCACTGAATTTTGTATAAGATAATGGGGGAATTTAAATAACTACTAAACATATAAAGATATTCAGTCATCACTATTTTCAGTTAGGTATCATAATAGTATTATAATCATGTTTCTAAAAAAAACAATATGTTTTAGAGATAGAGTAAAATATTAAGATGAAAGCATATGCTCTGTGGAATGCCTCAAAATAATACAGAAGAGGTGAAGGGGGAGGTTTAGTGGAGATATAGATGAAACAACATTGGTCAGGAGTTGAAAACTATTATAGCTGAATGATGGCTACATAGAGGATTGCTTATACTTTTATTTCTACTTTTGGACTTTTTACAATTTGTCCATATTACAAGTTTTAAAATGACATAGAATGTATGGCTTGGCATAGCATACATGATTTCTAGTCTTAGGTCACTATTCTGGAAGCTGTGTGCCCTTGGACAAGTTGATTATTCCTTTATTTTTTTATTATACAACAAGAAAGTAGGAGTAATAGTATTCATGCTATATGATTGTTACTAAGATTAAAGTTTGTAGAGCACTTAGCACGTTAAGAATCCAGAAATGTTAATGACCATTTGCATTTACTCAGTGTCATTCGTGGGCATTTTGTGAGGTAGTTTAGGCAACTAAAAAAAAAAAATTATCATATTTCATGAATGAAATACGAATGAATTTTTACGTGGTAAAAATAGGTTGGAATTCAAACACAAATTAATTTAGGGGACTTAGTCTATTTATAACTTGAAAATTGCTAGAATAGGAGTGACTAGAAATGAATACTTTATATTTTCCCTATATTAAAACATTGATGAATTGAAGCATCTACGATTATCCCAAGGCAAAAATAAGTAAGTCCTTTAGCAAGAGGATTATTTTAAACTTAAATGATGATTGAATAAAACTCACATTGATGTGAATGTTTTAACAGGAGAGTGATGAAAATAAATTTGTGCTCCACATATGTCTGGGGGATTTATGGAAAGTTAATGTACCTGATATTCATTCTTTCTCTCTCTCTCTCAATCTTTCTCTCTCTCTCTGATAAGCAGGATCAACAAGTTCTATAAATCATCCACATGGAAGAAATAATATACGTATCAAAGTAATTATGTAAATTCACATTAAATGATTTTATCTGAATAAATTTTTCTTAAGTTTAAAAAAATGACAAGTTTTATTTTCTTTTCTCATTTAAGTAAGCACCTTTTGAAGGCCAGCTATACAAATAGTCTTATGAATGCAAGATTTCAAATAAGTTCTTTTCAGCAGCAGTAGACAATTTTTAACTTTTCTGTAATTTCTCAGAAGACTTTAATCCTGAAAATCTTTCTAAAGCACATTTTTTTCTCTTGACTTCCACGTGATCACCTAATCCTGTTCTTCCACCTAACTTGCCATTCTTGCTCGTGCTACTTCTTTGCTATCCTGTTTTCCTGTCACCACCTTTAAATGATGGTAGCAGGGATCCCTGGGTGGCGCAGCGGTTTGGCGCCTGCCTTTGGCCCAGGGCGCGATCCTGGAGACCGGGATCGAATCCCGCGTCGGGCTCCCAGTGCATGGAGCCTGCTTCTCCCTCTGCCTGTGTCTCTGCCTCTCTCTCTCTCTGTATGACTATCATAAATAAATAAATAAAATAAATAAATAAAAATATTTTTAAAAAAAATAAATAAATAAATGATGGTAGCATATTCTGCAGGATATACTATTTGGTGTGCTTCTGTTCCCTTTCCAGAGTTGCAACCCAGGCAATTTAATCAGAGTCTATATATTTAACAAGCATCCAAGCACATATGGCAGTGACTCTACATTCTTATCTTCTATCAGAACTATATTCTAATGTTCGCAATTATATATTCAAGTATAGTTATGTCAAATGAATTACTAAATTTGCCTTAAATCTTGCAATTTCATCTTGCCTTCTCCGTGTTGGTAGTAAATAGCCCCTTATGGCAGTTGCTTGAGGAAGAGAATGGCAATGCAGACATCCTTGACTTCTGGCCTCCATTACTTATCATTTCTAAGGCCTACTGGATCGTGATTTCATACACATCTAATACTGAACTCTTCTCATCAGGCCTTCATTCCAGGCCTACATATCTCATTGCTTAAATACAGTATTGTCACAACTGGTCTCTCTGTATTAATTTTTACCCTTTTCCAATCTGCTCACTGATGCTGAATAGTTTCTCATAAATATATTTCTGTTCCTTCCTTGTCTGTCTTAAAATCCTTTCTTGGCCTCCAATTTCAGAATAGAGTAAAAACTTCCCAAATTTATAACTACTACCATATACAATCAACTTCCTGAATTCCCTTCAATGCCAGTAAATCCCTCCATATGCATATGTTCTCCTCTAAATGTACCCAGTCCTTTAATATTCTGTGCCTTTGTTCACATTATTCCATCATCTGGAATAGTCTCTTTCTTCTCCTCTTTGAAAACTCCTACATTTTTACTGAGAAGCAACTGTTAGAGCATGTGCTCACTACCACCAAATGATGTAGGTTATCTCTATTTTTCCTTCTCTATCCTCCTAAAAATGCCATCATAATGCACACCATAATTCATCATAATTATCAACTTTCTTTTCCTTCCTCACACAAGACTAGACTCCTAGAAAAAAACAATCTTTATTCATCTCTAAATGCCATTTATCTTATAAAGTGCTTGATTTAAAATGAGGCTTTGTCATATTTGTGGATCCAAAATCATAACAATATGGTTAGCAAAAGAGATACTCACATTAAGATTATTCAACTAATGTTCAGAATTCTTACATGGTGTTTTATTTATTTATTTTTTTTAGGTGATGTCATTTTTTTTGTATATTTTTTATTGGAGTTCGATTTGCCAACATATAGTATAACACCCAGTGCTCACCCCATCAAGTGCCCCACTCAGTGCCCATCACCCAGTCACCCCAACCCCCGCCCACCTCCCCTTCCACTACTCTTTGTTCATTTCCCAGAGTTAGGAGTCTCTTATGCTTTGTCACCCTCTCTGACTTTTCCCACTTATTTTCTCTCCTTTCCCCTGTAATCCCTTTCACTATTTTTTACATGGTGTTTGTAAGATCACATTGTAGGCTGTAGAATTTTGATTTAAATTATTATATTCTGGGATCTCTGGGTGGCGCAGCGGTTTGGCGCCTGCCTTTGGCCCAGGGCGCGATCCTGGAGACCCGGGATCGAATCCCACATCGGGCTCCCGGTGCATGGAGCCTGCTTCTCCCTCTGCCTGTGTCTCTGCCTCTCTCTCTCTCTCTCTGTGTGTAACTATCATAAATAAATAAAAATTAAAAAAATAAAATAAATTATTATATTCTATCTTAGTCTGATAATAATTATCTTTTTTTCTGAAAATGTTTGAGATAGTTCTTTTCTCTTTTCTCGTTTTTGTGTTATTACTTACACAAATGGTGGCCCTTTTAATTGATTTTATTCGTAGAGTAAAAGCAAGGCCAAGTTATCTAAAACTTGAATGTTTTTCTTTGAATTTCAGGTTAGTCTTTTATATACTTTATTTAATAATACAGAAAAGTTTAGGTGTTAACCATTTTTTTTTTTTAAATTTGGGCTTAAGGTTTTATACCAAATGTCAGTCTTAACTACCAAATTTGAAATTTTCCGGTAACCATGTCTTGTCATTTCACTATAAATAAATAAACAAACATATAAATAAATATTTTTAAAAATCAATCTGATTCAGCCCCCTATTAAGGTAGAAGAAGAACTTATCATTTCAAAGCACTTTCACTTCTTCAAAAAATAGAATGATCTAATGGTAGAAGCTCAGACAACTTTTTATAAAGTTTACCCCAAACTTTTTCTCTTTTACAAAATAATTTTTTTTAAGATTTTATTTATTTATTCATGAGAAACACAGAGAGGAGAGAGAGAGGTAGAGACACAGGTGGAGGGAAAAGCAGGCTCCATGCAGGAAGCCTGACAAGGGACTCGATTCCAGGTCTCCAGGATCACACCCTGGGCTGAAGGTGGTGCTACACCGCTGAGCCACCTGGGCTGCCCCCCAAAAATTATTTTTAATCTATGCAAGAAGCTTTTACTGAAAATAAAAACCACTGAAAAACACATGAAGAATTATTTATGGCAACTTTTTTTAAGCACATCATTTTTCATTTGGATAATGTTTAATCCATTGGTAAAATCTTTATGTAAAACTTGTCTATGCAAACTATAGCAAAAGAAATTTTTGATACTTTTGAATTAATATCATAAAGCTAAAAAATGATTTTTGTGTGGCTTTGCAAGCTCCCCCAAAAGTTAAAGATTAAAAAGAACATCTAGAAAAAGAAAAAAAAATTCTAAATTTGCATAGTACAATATTAAAAGTAATGTATATTTCCCTATGACAGTAATTTTTTATGAATAGTATCCACTTACATATATACTCCTTTTTAAAATGTGACCTCATCATTTACATCTATTCTTCATTAAGAATATATATATATATAATCAATTTTATAATCAGTTTTATTTCATTCTGAGCATTTGGACACAACTTGTAGGAATGAGCTAATTTTTCACATATTTTTTTTTCTGCTGTGAACATGGATAAATTGCACATTTTATTTATTTAGAGATCAACTATGTTCTGCCTCATATGACAAACAAATATCTGGCACAGTGTTGTGTTCTTAAACTTCCTCTCCTCTGTAGGAAAACCCAGAGGAGGACTTTATGCCCAAAAGGGATGTTTCATTGCATCCAGTCTCTTACATCTCTGAATCATTGACCTCAAGAGTTTCTTAAAGAGCTGCCTATACACACTGGAGTAGAAGTAACAGTGCTGTGTTAAGCCACTGACAATATAGAACTGTTGGTTGTATTATTTATCATATTTTGACTAATATAGGAGTAGGCTACTAATGTGACCTATAAACTAATCCATTTAATAAAAATTATAGGCAATGACGTGGCTATGAGACAATGTATCCAGTGAGGCTCTAGGGGCAAGGGATATAAAGCAGAGGCTTAGGCTGTGCGTAGGTTGTTACTAGGTGTATACAGTGTATTAGAAATGAGTTCAAACAGGAATTAGCCAATTAGAAAACATTAAAAAAACCAGTAGAGAAGATAAATACAGGGCCTTGAAGGTTTGGAAAATCTGATTGCTTATAGACATGAAGCAGTGAAAGGTGAGACTGAGAATGGTTTTGAATGACAAAGAAGTGTTAGTATTCACCCTTGGATCAAATAGAAGATTGAGGATGTGGCCTTCTACTTATATCTATCTTCAGATAAACTCCAGATAGTCTCCAGTTAGATTAGATTACTTCAAGATAACTTGTGAAGTTACAAAAGATTGGTGAGATGGGTGCCAAAAAGCAAAACAATAAACTAGTCTTGAAAATTAAGTCAAGGGAGGGAAAAAAAACATCTTCAGTTTTGATGACTAGCACATTGAACTGATTTGAAACAATTAATTCCCACACATATAAGTTTTCAGGTCAATTGTACTGTCTAAAAGAACCACAAAGTTGTCCTAAAGAGCCATGTGTTGACCTGAAAAAGCAATAATAAGGCCATGAATTTGTTCCAGCAGGAAATTCTCTGTCAATGCAATGGAATACCTTTGGAAAGTTTACTTCATGAGATTTGCTTGTGAAGGAGCCGTTCGGGATGATACAAAAGGGTAGAGCCAGAGGTCATGGGCATAATGCTTAGCAGAATGTAGCCTCAGTTTTTCAAGATTAAAAAGCTTTTATTTTCCATGTCCTATAAAATTCCAGAATTATTATGGATCAGTATACTCTATGTGTTCTCCATTCTTCCTCTTTTCAAACTGGAGTTTGAAGTCCTTATATATATGGGTGCACAATCGGGTAGTGAGTGGAAGAATAAATATAATCTGTCTTTTTAGTCCATGTAGTGCCAAACCACAAAGATCAATATATGATTGATTCCCATAAGACCTTAGACTTTGAAACAACTGCAAATACTCATTTTTTTTTCTCTCTGTATCAACTATTGGTTGTTGATACCTTGCAAGCTTCTATGGCCTTTTCTTTTCTTTTCTTTTCTTTTCTTTTCTTTTCTTTTCTTTTCTTTCTTTTCTTTTCTTCTTTTCCTTTTCTTTCTTTTCTTTTCTTTTCTTTTCTTTTCTTTTTTTTTTTTTTTTTTTAAGATTTTATTTATTTACTCATGAGGGACCCAGAGAGAGAGGCAGAGGGAGAAGCAGGCTTCATGCAGGGAACCCGATGCAGGACTCCATCCCAGGACCCTGGCCTTAGGACCTGAGCCAAAGTCAGATGTTCAACCATTGAATCACCCAGGTGCCCCCTTCTGTGACCTTTTGCCTTGTCCCTGTACAATTCAGGGAAAACTCTTGGAAATTATACTTCTCAACTTCCTTGCTAGTGAGATCTGGTTTAGATTTCACCAGTAATGACAGACACTTTCATGAGAAAGGAAGATGGTTGGGGGAAGAGCAGACATGAATATTGAGCAGCTTTTGAGTTAGCACTAACAAATTATTGGTCTATGGTCAGCTATAATCATGAAAGAAACCTGCCAACTCCTGTATGATGTAGTAGATATATAACCTCATCTATGTCATTTAATGACCTATTCCTTGAATATAAAATAAGAATAATAATTTTTACCTTATGGAATTATTGTGAAAAGCAAAGCTTTTCAAAGCTTTTTTTTGTTGTTGTTACCTAGGTAACAGAAAAATAACAAAAGTTGTCTATTCTTAATTTTATTATTAATTAAAAGTTTTAAACGATATGCAGTATTTGACTATTTCTGTTGTTACAATGCCTAGCACAGAGTTGTAGTGCAGAAAATAAACAATCAAATTGATGTAAATTGACTGACTGAACCAAACTGCTTTGCTAAGATTTTGCTTGTTTTTATATTCCTGTGTTCATATATTTTGATATTTATCTTTCTTCAGGTCATACTTTAACAAACTATGAAGGATTTAGCTAATTTCCTAACCAAGCATTTTCCAAAATGTACTGCACGAAATGACTGTTCTGTAAGATGGTCTATGAAAAAATATAAGTTTATGGTCAATTAGGTTTCGTGTATACTAGATAGGATATTTTACTCTTAGAGATTGATGATACAC
The DNA here is from genome assembly GCF_053574225.1 of Canis aureus. Lineage (NCBI taxonomy): Eukaryota > Metazoa > Chordata > Mammalia > Carnivora > Canidae > Canis > Canis aureus. The sequence continues at coordinate 82,890,212 of NC_135612.1, forward strand.
ATGAAGATATGAGGAGACTTGTGAACTCTACTAATTAAGAAACAAGAAACTTTTTTTTCAATTCTTAACTGAAAGTTTCTCAAACATTTATGACAAATAAAACTTGTTCACTCTCACTAATATCACCTGCCTTACATCCCTAGATCCAATTACAAAGCACTTGCAAATTTTCAGAATTAATATGATATGAAGATATAGCCCTAAAACCCTAGATGAAGCCTAGGAAGGCATCCCATCTGAGGGATTATCTTTCCTTAGTCATGTCACAATTTTCTGGAATATCTGCTCATCTATTTATGCTGCATTCACTTGGTTCCAGCACCTGTGTATAATTTCTTGGCAATAGTAACCTTACAGCTTTTGTTTTTCTACATAAAGGATGATGATAAGGGCAAGACAATGGCTAACAAATACCTTTATGCTGAGGTCAACTGTTAGACCTCAGCTCTCCTTGCTGTACATTCACACACCAGTGTTATTCTCCAGTATTTTATTTTAGTCACAAAATGTCTGCCCTCTGGTACTTAAGATGCACATCTCACTGGATACTCCCCACTTTCTCCACCATATCACTGATCTTAGCACACAAGATTAAGTGTGCTAAGATTAAGCCCTTAAAAGGGCTCCTATGTAAAATTCCTCTTACTGAGACCCAGATATGTATTTTTCACTGATTCATAATAGTGTAATATAATTGTTAATTAAATATATTCTTATATCCATTCATTTACTGTATATAAACTTATTGGTCACCTATACATGTCAACCCTAGTGATTCATCAGTGAAGCATGAAAAAACTCCCACTTATCCTCATAGACCATGGTAGCCTTTCTGCTATTGTGAAAAAATAATCCATATATCTGTCTTTACATTTTAATAGATGCTTCTAAATTTCTTTAAGTTCAGGATAAAACACACAAGCCAAATACACAATGACAAAGATTGATTATGATTTATTGAATCAGATCCCTGGAAAATATTGATCAACTTGTGTCCTGATGCAGCAGCTATCTGTGTTCCAGGGTGTACAGGTAATCAAAGCAAACTGTAATTTACAAATGCTCTCCATGTTGCCTTTTATCTGGTACTCAACTAAAAGGGAGACTGATAGTATTTTTGTCAGCCATTTCCACTGAGAAACTTAACAACATAATTGTGACATAGGACCCTCTAAGTCTTTTCTGCATTTGCTCCATGAAATACTCCCCTGCCACTTGAATTGCAATTAACCATCTCTATTTCTGTACCCAAACCACACCTTGTTCAGGTTATAGTTTAAAGCTCACAAGATATTAATTTATTTTTAAAGTCTTCATTCTCTAGCCAATCCTGGACTTTCCCCTCATTTAAATACTTGTCTAGCTCACATTTCCTATATATCACATATTACTGTATGGTTATAATGCTTGGGTCCACAATTAGATCGTAAGTTTTACCAAGATGAGAAATAGTCTATAATACAAAGTATATTTAGTATGGGGAATACTTAGAGTAAATATTTCTTCATTTTACATAGTATTTTAGTATTTACAAAGTACTTTTTTTATATGTTCATAAGACAGCTGCATATAAACATTTGGTCAATTTTCAGTTTGAGTTAATATCATGGAACACTGTCAAAAGGACATCCTACTTCTCCAATTTTCCAATAACCCCTGAAAATTTTTAAATTAGTCCAAGTTACTCAATACATTTAAATTACAAAAATACTAGGTAATATGTATTAAATAGAAATAGAAGGAATATGACCATTCAAAGCACGTAAGATTCAATATGATTATTAAAAAAGTTTAGGCACTTCAGTTTATTGGAAACTCCTTCATCTTTACCCACATGTAAAATCAATAGTTTTTACATTGTGATTCAAATTTCTCTTTAAAAAATTATCTTTTGCTTTATTCACTGATTAAACAAAGGTACAGAAAGATAACTGCATACCATTCACTATGCAAAAACCTCGGAATATGGTCACCAGCAGGAGACCTTTCCTATGATTAATTGAACTTCAATAAATAAATAAATATTATGCATTAAGTTTCATTAAGCCTTTATTAAGGTTTTGGATTAGTGAAGAATAGAGCCATGCAGCAAGGTAATATGTGTAATGTGGTCTCATGGAGAAAGGACAGTTTGGTACATATAAATAAGAAAGACAACAATATGTTCTTTAGTGGGATAGAAAGAGCTCAGAGCTACAGTGATATCTAAATTGAGATACTAGGTTGAGACCTAAAATTTATGGGAGCCAGATTTGCCAGAGATGATAATTCACTGATTTTTTATTTGAAGTAGAGAAAACAATTCTAATGACCAAATGGCAAACCTATGTAATTGAAATTTTTTGGTAAGTCTGGATTACAGATTGGGAAGGGGCAAATAACTAGACTGTGAAACAGAACACAAAATGCAAACTATCAAATTTTAGCTTCATGGCAAAAAAGATGAGGAGTGATTTAGGAGGAAATCTACGAAGACTTTTCCCCACTAATTCATGCACAAGATTGTGATGGGATGAACACTAATGACATTCAATGAGAAAAACCATGAAAGGACTCATGAAATATGGGAAAGGCTCAATAGACAAATCTTGATTATTTATTGAATGCAGGAACTCAGAAGTAGCAAAGGAGTGAGAATAACACGTTTACAGCTTAAGCATATCAATGAAACTGAACTTTTTCCCATTCACTTAGTAAGAGCTCTGTGTTATGTATTTGTGTGAATATGTTATTGTTTATTCTATCTCACAGTAATGAACTATTGGCTTTCTAATACTTTTTCCAAGAAAATTATTGTCCAAGTCTCCCCTTTTATGTATATAAATGGATTATTTTTATATCACGGTTTACATGATGTTTACTGTTACAAGATAATGACAAACTGTTCTTCATAATTGTTTCCAAACATTTCTACTCCAGTTACATGGAGGCCATAGAGATCATGAATGTGGTCAACTGTCTAGTACTTGACATTACCATATTTTAATTATTTTCCAATTGATTGTGTATAATATGGAATTGCATTATGATCTTGGCCTCTATTTCCAAGGTCATTAATACTATTAAATACCTTTTTACATGTTTCTTGACCAAAAACATTAATCAGAAAATATACTCAGAGATATAAAACAACAATATGTATGAGGTCCTTGTGCTCATGGAGTTTATCTTTTCACGAAGGACACAGAGAAAAGAAAATTATTAAAATACTACTTGGCAATAAACAATGTGCAGATGAAGAGTGTTTGTGTGGTGCATTGTTTTAGATATTGGACTTCAGGTGAGGTCCTCCTGAGACATGATTTTTGAGCAGAGAATTGAACGATGAGAAGGACAAGGAAAGAATACTTCTGGCTTGCAGCATAAAAAAATAAAATAAAAAAAGAATCCTAAAATGGGAATGAGTTTGGTATATCTGACAAACAGCAGAAAGACTAGTGTAGTGATTACAATAAGAAAGGAAGAGGGATCCCTGGGTGGCGCAGCGGTTTGGTGCCTGCCTTTGGCCCAGGGCGTGATCCTGGAGACCCGGGATCGAATCCCACATCGGGCTCCCAGTGCATGGAGCCTGCTTCTCCCTCTGCCTGTGTCTCTGCCTCTCTCTCTCTCTCTCTGACTATCATAAATAAATTAAAAAAAAAAAAAAAAAAAGAAAGGAAGAAACTATGGTAGAAGACAATTCAAAGAGGAGGTCAACAACATTCAAGCAACAAACATGTATTGAATGCCTACCATCTGTAAGTCATTGTTTATGTAGAAGAAATTCGGATCCAGTCCCTTCTGTCAAAAAATATATTATAGGACAGGTAAATATTCAAAAAATCCCTTCTTTTTCTCAATTGGTTTTGCCAGTATTTTCTTTGCCTTTCACTTTGCAACATCCTTTATGCTCTCTGTCTCAATTACTATCTTTCTTTTTTTTTTTTTTTTTTTTTTTTGCAATTACTATCTTTCCACATAGTCTTTATATGATCTCCATAACACTGTTGTTGGAAAAAAATATATATTATTATTCTCATAGATGAGCAAACAGGAACAGGTTAACTAATAAAGTTGATTAGGTCCCCCAGTTAGTAATGAGATGGAAATAAGAATGAAATCCAAGCCTCTGGCTTGAGGCTGATAGAAACTGAGAGATTTCCTTTGGTAAATAGCATTGCTAGGGCCAAACCCATGGAGCAATCACCCCGTGGGCCATAAATTTTCCCAGAAACACAGTTGTTCCGCTGAACACCTCACTCACGGTGCAGGTAGGAAGGGAGGGCCAAACTGATCTACATGTTTTTGTACTTTAAAAAAATTTTTTTTTTCCTGTGGCCATTATACTCCTATAATCCCTACTTACTCTTAGAAATAGCATGTGTGACTTGTTAGCTATGAACTGCCAGGTTCAATACTTGTAGAAAAGTATCATATTGGCTCAAACACAACTCATGGGTTTTTGTTTTTTCTTTGTTTGTCAGGTTTTGTGGGTATAATGCTTACACTTGGAACACGGAGCTTCCTTAGCAAAGTTTATATAATCATGGTATAGAGGCTATAGGCAAATAGTAAGCAAAAGGTTATAGGCTTAGGGAAGTCTGTGAATACAAACAACTACAAAATGAGCTGAAAGTGATGACTTAGTTTGGTGTATCACAAAATCTGTTCCACTAAATTGGTTACATTTTCAACACACATAATTCATCTATCCTTCAAAACAAAATTGATAATACTAAGAAAATGTGGTTGATTTTTCTGTTATGCAGTGTGAGAACATTGAGTCAAAGAGTCGCACTAGGAGTTTACCTAATCCTAAATCATTCCAGATATTCTTTGAGATTCTTATGTACTTTCAGAGACTTCTAGAGAAAATTTGCCTTAAATCTTATGGTAGGAATATTTTAGAGAACTCATGATTTCTATAGTAATGAATGGCTGTATATTAATATGCGTAGGTCAAGGAAACCTGGCTCTTTGTATAGAGAAATAGAGAATGACTGATTTGGGCAAACATGGATACGCTTATGCTTGGGATTTTTAGTTTTTGCCTTGGTATTTGTTTTGTATACTATCTTTTTTTTTTAATTTTCTGGAACTGGTAGACACATGTCTAATTCATATGAAGTATAAAGAAAAAACATTCCTTAAAGAAAAGTCTGTGTGCACAATATGTGTGCAAAGTGTTTGTTGAATGAATAGTGTCTTGGATTGAAGAAAAAAAATACACTAACAACCTAAATTCTGTGCTCAACCAAATACTAATTTTATTGAAATGTGAAACCACTAGAGTTTTATTAGTTTCTAATTTTTAAATTAAATTCTATGGAAGAAGATTCAAACTAAAGCCAATCTGGACATATCATAAAACCATTGGAAAAGAATAAATCTGAAACCAAATTTGTATCTGAAGTACATTATCATCCCATTTTCAACATCTAAAATTACCCTCATTGCGCTTTAAAAAATTGTCTCATAAGCAATATGATGATGCACATTTTCAACCTAAGCCCAGGAGAACAGGATTGAACTGCTATGGAATAATTCCACTTTATTAGAGGAATGAAGTGAAATAAGTTTCAACTGAGTTCTTTGTATCCCCCTAATTCTCTAAGGTGTTGCTTAAATGTCTAACAACTGTTTATTCCAGGAAAATTAATCCATAACTCAATATATGAGTTGGGATATAAAAAAAAAAGGTAGCAAAAGAGCTTAGAACACCCCCATTCTTTTTTCATTTCAGACCAGCTAAAATAGAAACTTATCTATTCAATCCCCGAAGGGTCATTCCTGTAGAAATTATCTGTGGCCTTCTGTACATTTCAAGGCCCATGAGGTGACAGATCTTGTCTCTGCTGCAGAGTAAGCTATTCGGCTGCAAATTTGGGTGGCCTGCAGAATATATTTTGCCTCATTAAATATGTCTAGATCACCTTGTTCCCCTGGAATTGGACAGAAACAAAGAATAGCTATGCCACAGGAAAAAGAAATAGTGGAGATGGACAACAGATGATTCAAAGTCGATTTATTTCTTTCTTTTTAAAAAAAATTTTGTTTCAATAATTATTCTACTTTTGCCAAATAAGCTCTTGATTTTCTTTCTTTTCTTTTTTCTTTTTTTCTTTTTTTTTTTTTTTAAAGGAGATAGACACGGGATAAGGTAAGCATAATAATTCTCTCAGAAAGACATTCATTAAATGTTTGATGCTAATGATACCTCTGTTTCCATACACAACAATGGGAATTCCATGCAGCCTCTATTACCTGGAATGATCAAGCCATAGAGGACCACAGGGTGCCAGCTAGTTCACTGCATTCTTGTAATAAATGTGGGAAACTAACACTTATTTTGTATATCAAATCTTGTAACTGAAAATAAAGTACAATTTCAGCTTTCTGTCTAAGATTCTAATCAAGAAAGGCTGAAATTTTTCTAAAGGTTTTAGCGTCTCAATTATGCCTCAAGTTTTTTTGGGTTTTGGATTCTTTTTTTTGTTTGTTTTTGTTTTTTGTTTTTTGTTTTTTAAACAACACATCACTTAGAACAGTGCAGCCTTAGAAAGCATACAAAATCAGAATATAATTATTTTAAATGCAGAATATAACATACATTGGGTTTTTTTTTCCTTGTAATTAACATGAGCTTTTTCCTTAAATTTTGCCCATATTGTCAAAAGAAATGGCTGTAAAGGCAGTGTGATGACTTGAATCATGTGAATCTCTACTGCGGAACTGTGTTCTGTCATATAATCTCTATGTCCACTCCTTACTCTCAGCACATCTTAAATAGGAAAAATGCTTTATACCCACATATTCCCCTTAATTTATCAACACTAGTATCAGTTTGTTTACTATACCTACAAAGCATGGACATGCTCACTGATTGCTGTGATCAAATGTGTTCAGCATATATTATATACCAGTCACAGTTATCATTTCTCTTAATGCTCACAGCATTGGATTGTTAGTGTTACTTGTTTTATTTATTTGGTAGAAGAACGGTTTTAGGAAACCAGTAATCTGACTCCCATGATACTTTTTAACATATTATCTAGTACATAGTAAATATGATGATGATGATGACAAAGAAGAAAAAAGAGGAAATAAAGAGGAAGAAGAAAGAAAAAGCAACTAACATTCTTGGGTACTTAATATGTGGTAGCTAAAGTTTCCATTTGGAAATTCCTTCTGGGAAATTCTTGAGATATTTAGGATTTGTTAAATCTTGCTTCCTGATAAAAATTAGATGCAAAATTGGAGAAATATATTATAATATTTAATAATATATGAAATAACAATTATATAATTCTTTCACAAGAATTAAAGTTCACCAACATAGACATATTCTATTTCATAAAATATATAGATATCATGTCTGAAGCAAGAACAAAAGACTTTATTAAAAGATAAGTTTGACATTTCTGGGAAACTACACAACAGTACACAGCAGAAAACAATTAGGTTCTTTTGTGAGGTTGTTGCCATGATCCAAATGTGTGTTCATGGACTCTTCTGCTATTTATGGTGAGTTGTTACTGCAAAGAAAATAAGTTTGATCACAGTGTACTTTATACAAATTCTGTGAGTAGTGTCCCAAGAAATGGCAAATCTTCAAAGCAAAATAAGTACTTAAAAATGCCAGTTTTGACACATCATTCCATGTAGTGCTGTTAACCTCACTAGTACAATCAAATATGTTATTTGAATATGATCTAATTACATTCACTGGAATTCTTCAGTGTTTAAAAATGTGCTCTAGGCTATGGTTCTTTGTAAATGTTTTTAAGAGAAGAAACACAAAGTGAAGGTATGAATGTTCTTGCTGAATACTCTCTCATAGATAAAATCAGCAATGATCAAAGTTCTGAATTAGCAAACGGAGAATCAATTTCAAAGGCAGAACAAAGTTAGTGTATGCAGAAAATTATTTTTATTGTAAAAGTGGAAATGAAGTTATATGAAGCAATATTCATGCTAATGATGAACACTAAGATGCTTTGGTATATACACATAATAATTCAACCCATGTTAACAGAAAATAAAAAAAAAATTCTACCTCTGAAATACTTTTCATAAAACAAAGATCAAAACTATTAGAGCAATTAATATCTTGTGTGTTTAAGATTTTATTCAAAGAATAATAAATGATAAATGTGTAAGTATTCAACATAGCAGCATTATCTTTTAATTTTTTAATGGTTTTTGACATTTCAAAAATTTTGCCATTTGTATGCCATTACATTCCCCTTTCTAATGTTTCAGCTGTCAAATATCTACAGCATATACAGATAATCTTTATGTTATTGAAATATACATTCATCCCCAATGCAGTCCATAATCATAATAAGCTATGCATTATCTATGTATAGACAACCACACATGCATATATACATACAAGACAACAAGCCCAAAATGGAGTCACTTATGCTAAGCCCCATTCACAAAACCCAGATTTAATTTAGTTATGGTTTCCAGAAATGGAATTGTAAGCCAATCAGTCAGGAGTCATCTGATCAGCACTAATTAAATAATATGCCTGAAAGAGCCATGTCTTCCCCTTACAGGGAAGTTACCAGAAGATAACAAAAACACTTTTCTGTCTAGTATAACTTCCTTGAGAGACTTCTAACTCAGGGAATCAAACAAAGAATTGTAGAAGGGGAGGTGGGTGGGAGGATGGGGTAACTGGGTGATGGGCACTAAGGAGAGCAGTTGAGCACTGGGTGTAATACTATATGTCAGCAAATTAAATTTAAATAAATATTAAAAGAAATAATTTCCTTATCCCTGTTACCTTCTGCCTATAAGAGTTTTCCATTGTATACAGCTCTTTGAAGCTCCTTCAACACACACACATACACACATATATAAAACACCCATTTATACATATATATATATATATATATATGTACGTATATAAAACACTCCCTCTACATATGTATATAGCTCTTTATATACAAAACTTCAGATTTTAATATGACCCTAACACCCTTTGTCATGGTCTGACTCACTGTTTATTATTATGGTCACTGATTATTATTTAAAACATGTAAATAATGTTAGGGAAAGTCCAGAAAACCAATGATTTAGGATTTCTGAGAATTCACAGGAATCCAGTTTATTATTACTGAGTCCCCCAAATTAATATCTGTCAGAAATTCAGAAAAAACTTTTCTTTTGGGCGTGAGAGGGCAAATCAAATCCTTTAGGATAAGAACATTTGCTGCAACACCCATGTTGTTTCCTCTGCTGGGGTCTAGGGCTGCCCTATCCTGGACTTGGGCATCAGCAGTCAGGGTCTGGCACATCTCCCTCCTTCAAGAGCCTACACAGAGCAGGTGGCGGTGCATCCCAGAACAAGCTCCTGGACACAGTGCGCTCTGGGCTAGTCCTTCTGTTAGAGTCTGGACAGTGGAATCAAATTCTTGTTTTTGTGGAAAAGATTTAGTGTATGGAAACTTTTTCACAATTTGATTTCTTTTCTGAAAAGGTCTGGTCTTTTATCTTTGGTGGCCCTCACTGCCTGCCCAGTCAGGAATCTGGTGCCCATGTGGCACTGACATCAAGGCTTGACCCTCCTTCCACTTTGGAAAAATTTTGAAATGGAGAAATATATACTGATGCCATTTTACTTAGAATTCTACATGCATTATTTTATAGCTTGCAACAAACCTATAAAATAAGCATCTTCTTAAATCCTCATTCTATGTATCAGCAAACTGACTTCGGAGAAGGTAAGTCACTCGCCTAATACTAACCCCCCCATAAGGCATGAGGCCAGAACTTGAAGCTTGTGTGCTTGGCTCCAACACCTTTATAAGTAATAATTGGCATTTACAAAGATATTAAACACATAGCTTCGTCATCTAAGGCTAGACTCTGCTCACTGGGCAAATTGTTTGTGTCCTACTAAATGTCTGCTATCACTTGATATATTATCTTTTTTTTTTTTTTTTTTTTTTTATTTATGATAGTCACACAGAGAGAGAGAGAAGCAGAGACATAGGCAGAGGGAGAAGCAGGCTCCATGCACCGGGAGCCCGACGTGGGATTCGATCCTGGGTCTCCAGGATCACGCCCTGGGCCAAAGGCAGGTGCTAAACCGCTGCGCCACCCAGGGATCCCTTGATATATTATCTTATTCAGCAATCAAGCTACTCTTTTTTGTTCAATTCCCTCATATAAACAATGGTTTCTCCAGCAAACCCTGGTACCAGCAACAGATATATGGAAAGAATTCTAGATTTAATTTTGTCTCTTAATTTTCAGTTGCTTAAGGATTTTGCACCTCAGGTAAGATCTCTATTTCTTTCTCCATTCTCCACTGCAGTGACATTTTCAGACTCTCTACCATGGGCATAGCAACAAAACCTTAATCAAAGCCTGCTTTCTGGGCTCCAAAATGATTTTGAGATAGTCATATGTGATTTATTAAAACAACTTTTCCTGCTTAAAGTATAAAGGATTCTCATGTCTCTATGATAGATTGTATTATTATTCACCAAACATTTTCATTTTTCTAGTCATGTTTCCCTTTTCTTCAGGAAATCAATAATGGCCACAAGACTAACTTTAGCCAATTGAGTATGAGCAGAGGGGACACATGTAATTCTGGAAAAAAAAAGATTCAGAAATAGTGCCACCATGTTGACTAGCACTTGTGCCAGGTGGACATTACTTTAGAAACCTGGGGCCCAGAGCAAAGACAACATGGACTGGTGTCATAAATATCCTGAATTGGATGTGTCTTGTGAAGGCAAAAATGGCATTTGTGGTCACAGGCTTGGAGAATAGGGTGTCATTTTCTGTGACTGCATAAAGTAATATACATCGTCTACTACAGTACCTTTCACTTAAAAGATCACTAATACCATTATGGTTTGCATGCCAGATCCTTTACATATGATTCCTGCCAATATTGCCAATTCATATCTAGCACCCTTTCCCTATATCCTTCCACTCTCGATAACATCTCAATTTTGTTTTAGGATTTAATTTATTTATTCATGAGAGACACACACACACAGAGACATAGGCAGAGAGAGAAGCAGGGTCCCTGTAGGGGGACCCAGGATCATGCCCTGAGCCAAAGGCAGATACTCAACCACTGAGCCATCCAGGTGTCCCAATGTCTCAAATCTATAATGTTTTTTTACACTTCCATGTCTTTATCTATGCATATCCTTGTAATCTCTATATTCTACAATATTTTTCTCTGTGAAGTTCCTTAACATACCTCATCCAGACCATCATCAATCCTGTGGTCTCAAAATGGCCCTCATATGCCCCAAAGACTTTATTAAATGGTGGTGTACTATTTTTGGCAAATTTAAATCCTTAACTAGAATAAGCATAGCTTTTTGAGGACAGAGCCTATTTAATTCACCTTTACATAACTACACTGTCTAGCATGGTATGGTGTATTGAGTAACTAGTCAGCAAAACCTTATTAAACATGGAAATGATCAGTAAGTAATGGATTTTGAAGTTAAATACTGATTCCTATTAGTAGCCAATGTTCAAATATATATGCTTTAGTAGGCATGACTGTTTACTACAGTGAACATTGCAGGATTTTAAATTGCCTATCCTACTTTTAAGAAAACAAAGAATAAGTCAACATCTTCCCTTTAAAAACCTTTACAGCAGACGAAATCAGATGACATGCCATCATTTCAGCTTTATCTGGCAAGGACTATTCATCCACAAATGCAAAACTCTTTTCAATAGTTAGAAATTTTATCACTGAACAGGTGGAGTCTTTATAACTATTTATCTTTACTGTACTGTCACAAAATCTGTGGGCTCCATGACAGCCCTATAGTTAATGAACTGGAATTTGCTTTTCTGTGTTCTAGAATTCTATCTTTCTTTCCCACCCTCCCTGCATAATTTTCTCCTCAGTGTTACAGTACAAATCTATGGAGAAGTCTGCATTTAATCTCCCTATCTGATCTTCCCAATTCATCTTGTTGGAAAGAACTCAACATCCTATAATTTTATCCTCCATTGAATTAGAATAATTTCTACATTTAGATTATTCAGAGCCATTAACAGAACTTTGTTTTCCACTAGCATTTAATTCTACTATAATCCATTGTCAAACATATTAAACAACTGCATTTCATACCCCTCAATGGCAAAGACAAGCTGGAAAGGAATAGTAAGTGTTTAGAAATTCTTCTCTGAGCCACTATAATAATCATGTCATTATTATTGGGCCATCTTACATACATTCTGTTTTATGTGAAATGAAAGTCAGTTGCTCAAATAACAGCTTTTGCTATGCTACACAATGCTAGTTGCAGTCTCTCAGGAAAGAAAGTCTGGACAAGGATGTTTAGTCTTCACAATAGAAATTCCTCCTCAATATATGATGATCGGTTCAAATGATTTAAAGTTCTACAGATAGCTGTGTTCTTCCTAGAGCTTGAGATGCAAAGTAGATGACTTCCAAAGAGAGCCATTATCAACTATTAAGAGCATTTTTTTAGAACAGTTGTAGATTCATAGCAAAACTGAGAGGAAGGTACAGAGCTTTCCCACATAAGCCCTCCTCCTCCCCATCCCCACCCATGTACAGCCTCCCCATTATTGGCATCCCTTCCTGGAGTGGTACATTTATTAGTACTGATGAACCTACACAGACACATCATAATCACTCAGAGTCCATAGTTTTCATTAAGATTCACTCTTGGTGTTGTGCATTCTGTGATTTTGTTTAAATGTATAATGACATGTAGCCATCATTATAGTATCATCTAGAGTATTTTCAACTGTCCTAAAAAGTCTTTCCTTTACCTGTTCACCACCCACTTCCACCAACAACTAATTTATTATCTCCATAATTTTGTCTTTTCCAGAATATCATACAGTTAGGATCATACAGTAACCTTTTCAGATTGGCCTGTTTCACTTGGTAATATGCATTTAAGATTTCTCCATGCTTTTCATGGCTTTAATGCATCATTTCTTTTTAGCACTGAATGGCATTTCATTGTCTAGATGTACCCGTTTATTTTTTTCCCTATCTGTAAGTACATATTACTGTCCCATTGTGGATGAAGTTTATTTCTCCTCTCAAGTCTATTCTGTTCACATGACTATTATGACCAACAGAAGGCAGCAAAAACGTTGTTTTTGAACTTCTGAACACAGTCCATGAGCCTGGCACTAGTCTCTTCCTTCTTTGACTGTTCCTTCCAGGAACCCACATGCCATTCTGTGAGGAAGCCCAAACAGCCACATGGACAGGTATACACAAAGAAATACAGGGACCCAAGAGTTACAGTTCTAAAAGAGCTTCCACTGAGGCCATTTGAGACCTTCCATTAATTCCAGCACCATAGCCAACATAACTTGAAATACAACTGATTGGCCAACAACTCAGTTATGAGAAATAAGTGTTTTTATTTTAAATCACTAAACTTTGAGGTGCCTTGCTTTGAAGCAGACGGGGCTGAAATGGGACTCTCTGAAGAGCTAAGAGTTCATTCCTGCCCATTCCACAGGGCAATAAATGCAATTGTAAAGAGGGTAGATTTGAAACCAGATACCCTGGGTTCAGTTACCAATTTCACCACTGACTAGCTGGATGTCCCTGGCCAAGTTACTTAGCTTCCATGTGAGTCACTTTTTTTTTTTTTTTAATTTAAAACATAGGATCCACAATAATAGCTATACTGCAGAGTGACTGTCAGAGTTAAATCTGTTAAATGGGGTTTGTACAGGTTTAGTACTTACAATATTATGTTACATGTAGTAAATGCTTATATTAGCAGTCCTGAGTTTCTGCATGAAGTTCCTAGTCATTAAGCTCCCATGCAAGGCCCCTTGGAACCCATCCTTTTTATTCTTTGGAGGCTTATCCACTTTTCTTGTATCATGCAAATCTCATGCTCTAACCAATATGAAAAAGAGGTGTGTTTTTACTTCTATAACATTATTCTTACCTTCCTTTATATATTCTCTTTTTCAGATTGTACTCATCCTTCAAACACTAGACTATTTTGTTTTCACTAACATCCTACAGGCTGAATATCTGTTACTTTACCAAAAATTTAGTAAGTAGTTGCTCTGTGTCTGGCTTTGAGGATGCAATAGTGAACAAAATGGGTAGATTCACCGCCTTACTATGACATATAATCTAGTGGCAGTCAGTATTCTTTCAGGAAACAGGTTTGTAGAGACTGGAACTGAGAAAAAAATGCTACTCAAATCCCCAATTTACCAGCACATGCATGGCTGAATAGGAATCCAAATCTAGGCTTCCTGAGTCTGAAGCCCATGATTTCCCGAATTTATGTACTTGGATTTGTGAGCTCTCATGTATTAGATCTTAAGGGAAAGTCTCACATAACAGAAATTCCTGATCTGTAAGAAGTTAAAGTATTAAAAATTACATAAGTAGAGTAGGCAGAAAACAAACTAGGCCCAAGTAATTGTCAAATGAGTAATATGGACCAATGAATGTGTTATTGCAAGAGGAGGGTATTGTGATCAAGGTCAAGGGGTGGGGAGGAGGGTTGGGAGAATAAGTGAGGTTGATGAAATATGTGTTGTGCAATTGCCTAGTGTACCTTTGGTTAAATAAGCACAACTGCATCATATTTATATTTGTTGAAAAAAAACCCTACTATGTAAAAAGGAGTAATCTGTTTATTCTCTTGTCTTTAATCTATATATCCTATACTCAGTTTACTTGTTCACACACAAAAACACTTAGGGTAATCTTTGCATTTGTTATTAAAGATCGTTATTAAAGGACACTAGAATAAATCTCCCCCCTCCTTTGAGAGAACATTCTAAAAATATTCTTAATACCAGTAAATTATTGAAGATAAAGTCTCTTATTACATTGTGGGATTAAGAGTCCAAGTTCTTTTTTTTTTTTTTTAATACATGAGAGACACACAGAGAGATAGAGACATAGGCAGAGGGAAAAGCAGCCTCCCTGTGGGGAGCTCGATACAGGACTTGATATGAGGACCCTAAGATCATGCCCTGAGCCAAAGGAAGATGCTCAACCACTGAGCCACCCAGTTTCTGTTTATGACACCTTCACAAGATTATTGGCAAATGCCCGTTTCATTCATCCACAAACTATTTGTGTTAGGACAAATTGTTTTACCTCTTTATCCTTGTATTTCTCGTCTATGCTGTGGGGATTAGTAATAATTCCTGTTTTAAAGGGATGTTGTGATGAAGTCCATGTAAAGGACTTCTAAAGTGCCTATATATCACAGCTCTTTAATAAATATGTATCAGCAGAGATGATAGTAATATAGAAACGGAATGTACCTTAGAGATCAGGAAATTCAATTATATGGCTATTAAGTAAATTAAAACCCTTAGTTCACTGGCTGTTCTTGACAGAACAAGGAATCTAATCACTAAACAGCATAATTATATATTTATATTTGCCTCCTCATCTAAAACCAGGAATTCTGTATTCTATGTCTGTGTTCAAATTAAGGGCGATCAAGGGAAAGTCCTCAAAATAATATAAGGCTATCAATTAAGTCAGTGGTCATGGACAGTGATTCTTCTCTGGACGCTCTGCATCAGCTCACACAGCCTTCTCCATGTAATCCTGGTTTCTCCCAGCTTTATCTTAATTATACCCAGCAGACATGTTCTCTTCTACCATTTTTGGTTAACTATACATCTCATAATAGCTTATTTAGCACTTCTTAAAGGCCAGAATTCCTACAAGATGCATTTTACTTACTCTGCACAACCACTGTATAAAGTAGAGACCTGAAGCTTAGGAAAGTAGGAGAACTTGCTCCAGTAGAAGATAGAATAAATATTTGAATGCAGCCAGTATGGAGCCCCCTAGTTGCAAGACACTGCTCTTTCTTATATAGCCTACCTTCTTAGAGCATTTCTTTGGTTCAAATTCATTGCATCTTTCCAGGCCCTGCTACCCATCTCTTTAAAAAAAAAAAAAAAATCCCTCCTTGACTGTTCCAGACAACAGTGATGAATGCTATTTCCAGATAACCATAGTGTTTATAATTGCTCACATGCAATGTAGCAATGATTTTTTTGGCCGGTTGTGTTACTACTTACTGTTCATTGCAACTCAATTTTGTATTTTCCAAGAGTCATGCCAGATATCTCTCGTTTTGAAATTACCTCCATTTGTTTATATAATTATTTGCATCATTTACTCATTAGAGACAGAAAGAGGAGTAAGTTGCCGAGGGATGGAAGCGGTGAAATGGGACTAACTGCTAAGATGTATGGGGTTTCTTTTGGGGGTGATTGGAAGTGATGTGGAATTAACAGTATTGGTTGCACAAAACAACAAACATAATAAAAACCATTGAATTGTACACTTTAAAATCATGAACTTGGGATGCCTGGGTGGCTCAGCAGTTGAGCGTCTGCCTTTGGCTCAGGGTGTGATCCTGGAGTCCCGGGATCAAGTCATGCATCAGGCTCCTTGCGCAGAGCCTGCTTCTCCCTCTGCCTGTGTCTCTGCCTCTCTCTCTCTCTGTGTGTGTCTCTCATGAATAAATAAATAAAATATTTAAAAATATAATAAAATAAAATTGTGAACTTTATGCAAACAGTATCTCAATAAAGAAATAATTATTATCATGCAGCCATGGCTAATGTTATATGATATCATCAAAAGAGTATTTCAATATAATGTCAATTTTTTGACAACATAGTTACAAATCATGTGTTAATAGCAAAAACTAAAAAGTGAACAACCTCAATTTGGCAGGTAAAGAGACAGACAGAGACAAAAATCTAACAGTATGGACATATTAGGAGTATTTACCTGAATGGATTAAGGTTAGAGATCTTTTTCCAGTTAGTTTAAGACTGGCTTCTATTTCTTTCTTTTTTTTTTTTTTTCTGGATTTTATTTCTTAAAGGACTCTACAATAGTCATGAATTAATTTTGTAAGAAAAAAAGAAAAATAAGCATTTATAAGAATTTTACATGGAGAAAGAAAAATCAAGTTCTGTGAATGTGTACTTGAAAAGTGCATGAAAGATCAAATGGTGTGTGTGTGTGTGTGTGTGTGTGTGTGTGTGTAAGAGACTGTAAGAGAAAAAAAAAGAGGGAAAAAAAAGAGGGAAATTTGGATTTTCTCTCTTACGAAAAGTCTCTGGTAAGGTAGATCTAGGTCAAAGTAAATTTAATGCATGTCTGAGGGGCTTCTAGACCTTCCAAGCAGTCCACACAGAGGAAGAGAATTAACAGAGGCCTTCTTTCCCAAGCACCCCCACTTTTGTCTCATAGCCTCACAGACTTTCACTTGCTATCACTTTTGTCCTGGTTATTTCCAGGAGAATTTTACAACAAAGTCCGGGGCATCAGGAGACACTTCAAAGCTTGCAAACCTTTGGACAGCCAGAGGAAACTTTTAAAATTGAAGGAAAAAAAAAAATTAGGATAGAGTGTTCTATTCAGCCAGTGTGACTTGGGGAATTCATGGCATGGGGAGACTCCATTCTGTTAATGAGGCCAGAGATTTTCTGACAACCAAAGTATTTACTAAGCCAAGGAAGTTAGAGTTTCCCTCACACAAGACCAACACATCTATCTTTACAGGAGAATAAGAGCTAGTCAGTAATATCAAATAGATTGTTTGTAAACTTCCAATTCTGGAAAAACTTCATTTACAAATTGCATACCTAAGGGTTATTATGTGGTTCACAGGCAGAGTTTTCTTAGGAGTCCCTGGAAGATTTTTAAGACTCTTACCTAAAAACTGGTATGTGCAATTTAGTTTTATAGTATGCAATGCTCTTATTTATTTTCTTTTTTTAAATGTAGTGTTTTCTCTTCTTTGACTTTCAGATAGAGAGGTATTCAAGTATTACATCCAAAGGAGGCATTGTAAATATCTATGAAATACGGCAGGGGCAAAATGTGAAAGATTGCTTTTAGGTGATTATTGGAAAAGGTGGGGATTTTCTGGAATAGAATTAATATCTAAGCCTGGGCCACTTACCTCCCAGTTTTGCCCCTGTTCTTTGTTCTGTTTCTTTGTCCTCTGTCACCAATGAAACCAACCAATGGGCCACTCTCTAGCGAGTGGCCAATTTCATATCTCTCAAAAAATTTCTTCCTTCTTCATGCCTGCTGGGATTATCAGAATCCTGAGATTGGCTTTTTGTTTTTGTTTTTGTTTTTCCATATGAATTGCTCCAGTCTCTCTGGTCTTTTGTGCTCACCATCACTAACTCTAGGCATCCTCAGGGTTTTTAGAGTCTGCACACTCCCTCTCTTCAAAGATGGCTGCTTAGTGATGATAAGATAAAACCACAGCTTCATAGCCAAATATTAAAGATGCTTCATAGTTCTACCAGAACCTTCCCTCCTCAAACCTTTCTTGACAATTCTTTGGTGTTCCAATATCCCTTGTTATTTGCAGATGAATATTTTCCTATCCCAAATGGATAATCACATTAATCTTTCTTTGCTAAGTGATGCCATTTATACAGATATCAGTCTGCTCTTTTTTAAGTAAAAGTCCATTATATCACTATGCTACTTAAAACCCAATGGATTCTCATTACACTTAAAAATCCCAAATGCCTTCACATGATTTCTGTGACTGCCTCCTACTTGCTTTTCTAGTTTCTTCTCACCGCTGTGCCTCTCTCTCACCCTGCAGCCATATTCACCTTATGGGATAGGTCGTTTTTCTTTTCTTTTCTTTTTTTTTTTTTTTCTGCCTTAAGTCTGTCACCAGCTTTTCTAGTGCTGGAATATTCTTCGTTCCTCTCTTCCTCTAATCAACATGTATTTATCTATCCAGTCTTTAATTTGCATTTAATCACAGAAGTATTCCTCAATCATCACACCTTTCAATTTACTCCTGACTTTTTGCTACCTCTTATTGTTCCCTTCAATTTAGCTTATATCAGATACCAATACATTTTTTCCTGTAAAGGGTGAAGGAATAAATATTTTGGGCTTTGCAAGCTATAAGTGTCTGTCACAGCTACTCAATTCTGCCAAAGTAGCACAAACTCAGGCAAAAAAAAAAAAAAAATAGGTAAGTGGATGGGCATCATTGTGTAGAATAAGCATAATGAATCTCTCAATTTTTGACATTTTAGGCTGAATGATTCTTTGTTGTAGAGACTGTCCTGTGTATTGTAAGGTGTTTAGGAGCTTCCCTATGATACTCAGTAGGTGCCAACAATATCCTCAGGTTGTGATAATAAAAAATGTACTGCCAAATGTCCCTGCAGGAGCAAAATTACCCCTGGTTGAGAGCCAATAAAATAAACCTTTATTTACAAAAGCAGTCTAGATTTGGCCTGGAGGCAAAAGTTAACACGTGTTTTAACAGTACTGTGGTCATAGAAAGACACTGGATCTTTGTCCATTGATCCTGATATAGACCTCTCAAATCCCTTGCAATTTCCTGAGTGATGGGGTAATAGAAGCATATTTTGTTCCAGTGAAGTATCTTTTCAGGAGCCCCCTCAAAACCTCAGGATTGGGATGTTCACAAGAAAGACTGAGTGATTAAAGGATTTGAACTTTCATCCCCACTTCTGGCCTCTAGGCAGAGGAAGAACTAGAGATTAAGGTCTATAAAAATTCTTGAACAACAGAATCCAGAGAGCTTCTGGGTTGGTGAGCACATTGAGGTACTGAGAAGGTTGCTTGCCCAGAGAGAGCACGGAAGCTCTACATGCTCACACGCACACACACACACACACACACACACACACCATACCTTGCCCAGTGTATCTTTTCTGTTTGGCTACCTCTTAACTCCTATGCTTTATAATAAACCAGTGAGCAAAAATAAAATGTTTTCCTTATAAGCTGTTCTAGTAAATTATCAAAACTGAGGAAGTATTTATAGGAATTCCTGATCTATGGCCAATCTGGCCAGAAGCAGAAGTCATCTGGGACTTGAGATTGGCATCTAAAGTGGGGACAGTCTTGTTGGATTGAGCCTTTCAATGTGCAGGATCTGATGCCAAGTAAGTGTAAACAGTATCAGAAATGAACCAAGTTATTAGGTATCTAGTTTGTGTCAGAAAGTTGGGAGAAGTGGTATTGCAAAAGACCCCAAGTATTTGGTGTGAGGAGGAAAAAAACCTCATTTGGGGTCTGATATGCTGTGAGTAAAAACAGTTCAAGTACTAATTGCAATTTGTATTTACATATTTATGTAACCAACTATAGGAGCCAGTGCTGTGGCTGTCTGATTCACAACTATAAAGCCCTGATTGTAACAGAGAAGGTGCATCAAGGCATTCAATAAGTATTTGGTAAAAGGATAAAAGAGATCACTAATATTTTCAGGACAGTTGCAAGGTCAAAGGACAGAGTTTTAAGAGTTAATAGATAGGTAATGTAGTATTTAGGGAATTAAGACTGTCAGTGTGAACCATATGTTCAAGGAGGTCAGCAGTCAAAGAAGAAAGAGGAAAGCATTACCAGAAGGGAGACAAGATCTAAGAAGGTAAGAGGCTATTTTAAGATAGAAGAGGTATAAAAGTAGAAGGGAAACTGCCAATAAGAAAAAAGAAATAAAGAAACTAATAAGTTACCAGCACAAGAGAGTGGTGTGGAAATGTATAATGGAAAAAAAAAAAAAAGAATTTATTCTCAAGATGAAGGCTGCTCACAGACAGAGAAAAGTCAGTACACTTTTAAAATGAGTTTCAGGCTATGTTTTCTTTTCAAAATTTTTAGAGTCTATTGACTATGAAAAGACAAAATTGCCCACAGGCTAGAGAGGCCTATTAACACCCCCATCAAGGACAGTCCTCAGCTCACTAGGCAGGCTAGAGAGAGAGAAGAAATCTGTATCTGGAGAGAATGCATTCATCATGGTTAGGACCCTTGGGCCTGGAACTTTCTGCTAAGACACTTCTCATAGAAGGAGTCAGCAAAAAAAAAAAAAAAAAGGAGTCAGGGTCACCTTACATGCTAGGAGATGTGGGAGGAAATGGAGTGCCTATATTTGCCTCAAGCCTATGTGTTGTGTGAGCCAGACACTTGCATGTTCTGTGCTATTATTTCAACCATCTATATAAACGAATTACATCTGACTCTGTCTTCAGTCATCATTGTATCTGGAAAAGATAATTTACTTTGAAGAAGTTAAATTGCATAGCTGCTTATACACAGGTATTTTTCTTTATGCTACTTTATAAGAATTAACTATTATTATCATAATGAAAGTGATTAGTGAAGTATCATGCACAATGTAGGAATCCAATCCTTTTTTGGGATCCACATATTTATCTATTGCCCTGATGAAGATACTATATTGTCAGGGATGCCTGGGTGGCTCAGTTGGTTAAGCATCTGCCTTTGGCTCAGGTCATGATGCCAGGGTCCTGGGATCAAGCTCCGTGTTAGGGCAGGGAGCCTGCAGCTCCCCATGCTTGTACTTTCTTGATCTCTCTCTCTGTGTCAAATAAATAAAATATTTAAACAAAAAATTAAAAAAAATATATACCATGCTGTCAGAGTTTATTCTGCTCCCTTATATTATCTGTTAGTCTCTATTTCTTTGTTTCATCCCCAAGAATATCTCAGGATGATGTAATCTAAGATTTTTTTTTTAAGTGATGAGAATAAAAAACAAAGAATTTGGAAATAGAAGACAATGATTACAATGGGATTCTATTTATTTGTGAAGTTCCTTGGTCCAATAAGCCCCACTTGCTTTAAGAAGTAGGGCTAATATCATCATTCCCCACACTGTTCTTATTTGTCAAATATTCCGATTCATCCTTCCATTAACACTGATAGTAGGAATACATATATTGGGACTTTTCTAGTTGACTGGGGCCATGTGACCTCTTCTGGTCAAAGAATTTTAAAGGCAAATGATGTCGCACTTTCAAGCCAATCGTAATTATTATGAAAGACCAACCAGTATTCTCTCTCTCCTCTGCAAGCTATAATTGAATTATTCCATCTGTTCCTGTTCCATGATTCTGAGTCTCAGTCAAGGACAGCTAGTATGAGTAACCCAGCTCACTCACTTTCCAAGTTGAACAGTAGGAAAATAAAACAAAAACAAAAACAAAAACAAAAAAAAACCACCAAAAACAAACAAAAAAAACCCTTTTTCTGATTATAATTCATTTACTTCTCAGTAGCTTACCCTGTCTTATATACAAATTAGAATGGGAAATGGGGCATTAAATTTACACTCTACCTAAAACATGTAGTATTGTCTTGAGAATCAGGTGGCAGATGAATCAACCTTGCTATTGAAGGCTGAAAGGATAATTATTGGCATCAGTGCAAACATTTGGTAAAACATTAAGTCACAGTAACTTGACGCATAGAGAGAAAGAGAGACAGAGAGATAGAGCATCTAATGGGCTTACTATTTTACCAGAAGAATTTAGAAAAATAAAAAGTGATAGCATGTGCTGTTTACTATTATTTGCTTTTTGCAAGATAGCCCATGAAAGAGGTGGTCTCGGTGAAAAAAAGGAAGCCAAACTCGCAAATATGATTAAAGGAGAATAAAAGGAGTCTAGAAACTTGGTTCTTACTGAACAGGAAGAAGCCAGTTTTCCCACTAGAAGCCATAAAAGAAAAACTTGAGAAATACTTCAAGTCATAAGGATTGATTAAAATTAAACCTCCTGGCAATAAATGGATTCAGATGATGCATAGTAAATACTTTCAAATGGAAAAAATGGTTCAGAGGAAGACACCGAATATATGACTTTTTATGTAAGACAGACTCACAACACCTTGTAACCAATTCCATAGAAACTGGCATGGATGAAAGACAACAAAATAGAAAGAACTTTGTGTATCATAATTAGTTCATGAAACTGATTAGGAGAAAGTTGATAATAAGCCAAATATATTTTTGTAAGACTATGACCAACCTGTACTGAAAGAAATGGCAATGATGTGAAATTTAAAAGAACCGTTTGTTTTAGTTTAGGATGGCTGCTGTAACAAAGTACAACAAAAGTAGGTGCTTAGACCGCAGAAGTGTACTGTCTCGGAGTTCTGGAGGCTAGAAGTCCAAGGTCAAGATATTGGAAATACCAATTCCTTCTGAGATTTGTGAAGGAAGGCTCTACTCCTTGACTTGTAGGTGGCTGTCTTCTCTCTATGTTTCTCCCATCATCTGCTCTAAAAGCATGTCTGTCTCCAGATTACCTCTTTTTTTAACAACACCAATCACATTGGGTTAGGGGCTGGCCATATTCAAGTATGCCCTGTGAACTGGTCAGGATTATTCCAAGAGACAGTATCAATAGGAGACAAATATATCCATATTTGGATATGTGTGTGTGTGTGTGTGTGTGTACAGTGAAAGAGAGAGACAGAGCTATTTTAAGGTATTGGATCATGCAATTATGGAAGATGATTATCTGCTGTTTGCAAGTCGTAGACAGGAAAGCTGATGGTATAGATCAAAGGTCTGAGAGCCAAAGAGCCAATGATGTAAATTCCGGTCCAAATCAGAAGCTCTGAGAATTAAGAATACTAAGATCCTCCTTTCCTTCACTTTTTTGACCCATTCAGGCCCTCAATGGATGAGATTATGTCCAATCACATGAGGGATGGCAATGCCCTTTATTTAGTCTGTTGATTCAAATGTTACTCTCTTCCCAGAAACACCCTCATAGACACCCCCATAAATAATGTTTAACCTGATATCTGGAGATTGCTTAATCCAGGCAAGTTGACACATAAAACTATCATAGCCTCATCTCATTTGATTGCATCTTCAATGGTGGATTTCCAAATACAGTAACATTCTGAGGTACTGGGCTTTAGAACTTCAATGTATGAATTTTGGAGGAGACACAGTTCAACTTTTGACACTCTTTGTCTCTCAAATTTCACAGGTAGGGGTAAACTCAGAAATCTGTAAGCCTTTAGGCTTAGGGACATTTCATCATATTCAGTCAAATGATACAGTGGATAAAGATGTTCTTATTACAGGGTAAAGGACTCAAAATATTTCTCAGTTGTTGCAAATATATTGAATTCTAAGTGACATTCCAGTTGTTCTAGATGTTCATTGTCATATCTCCCAAAAACCACTAGTGTTCTAGGTACTTCAACTGTTTCTCCTTACATAGTTGTCATAGAGATCACCAAGTTAGGACAATGTGGCCGTTGTGGGACAATCTTGCCCAAGAGGAGCAAATTAGTGACCTTTCCTGGAAAGTTAGGAAACATTAGTGAGAAACAGATGATGGTTTTCTTCTTGGCACCTTTAGCTGAACATGTAAATGATTGTAGATGATGACCTTGTAGAGTGCCAAGTAAGGAAAAGGAAAAAAAAAAAAAACAGGCAGTTGATACAAGTGGCAAAAGAAAAGTTGAAATAATTGAAAGCCAAAATATCTACCCCAGGGTGTCTAGTAGGTCTCCAGATCTTCTTTAGAGTCTATTCCTGATAAGCATTTCTGTCCTCAGCTTCCCAGAGGCACCACAGTGTCTTCCTAATATCACACTCTCTGTTACTGTCTTATTTCTACTGCTGCTATTGTTCTGTGGCCATCAGAGTTAGTTTTGATTAAACACAGCTAAATGGAAACATTTCAATACAGAAACTACCTGGAATGGAGTGTTACCAGGGGCAGATATTAAATATATTATAATATATAATATAATATAATATAATATAATATAATATAATATAATATAAAGGACTGATTGAATTGAGGGAAATTATAGAGAAGTGAACTTCCCTCCATAAGACTGAGAAGATGAGAAATCATTCAGTAAGCACCACAGTATTTGATTATAAAAATTAGCTGATGTGCCTATAGATATTAATTTTATATCTTGGACCAGGCAGGTGCACCACCAGCTCTTTCTGAGCTAGAGTAGAAATTACAGCTACCAGGTTTAGTACATATTGTAAAAAATCTTTCACTTTGATTTTTTCCTGAAAATTCAAAGAATACCCTTTTATGAGATGATATGAACCGTGTGTATTTGTTCTACTTCCTCTAGTGATAAGTCCACTGAACACATGACACATTAAGAAACAAAGGGGAAATACAGGATGTCTTTGCAACTTGATTTGTTGTCACAATTTTTGGTGAAAAGAATACAAAAAATGCTTTGTTTCTATAATTTCAACATCTGTAAAATGAGTTTGGTGCTTTGTTATTTGGTCAGAGGCTATGGTGAGCCTCCCTGACTGCTCCATTTGTCACTGTAGCACCTGGAATGCAATTGTGAATTTTTTATCTCAAAGATGTCATACTCAAGGAATGAAGTTTTTCAGTTCAATGAGTATTTCTCTACATTGTGTACAACCTCAATCTAATCCTTGCTGCAAACCTCTGTTTACACCATATAGATCTTTTGCTGGCTCTTTAAGACGCACCCTTCTTTTCCAAGAAACTGACTAGCATAATTTTGGCTACTTCTCCATGGGAAGAGGTATAGTAGTTAAACTTCAGACATCTCTAGTACTTCAAAACTGAAAAATAAAAATATAAGCACTGTCATGGTTATAGTCGATAATAAAATTCCTCATGTTTTTTGTCTCTTTGAGAATAAAGAGTGTTTCATAACCCAATTGACTTTTCGTGAGTTCCGTAGTCCCTCTGGTGGTTGGGTGGTACACCTTTAAAGTTTGCCTCCAGGATACCATGAACAACAGAAGATCACTCATGTTACAGGACACATTGTTTATGTATTTTATAAGTACACTATGTACACACTTCATGTGTATAGATGTATAAATATTTCATGCTGGTGTAAAAATTTGACATAAATATCTTTCCAAACAGAATTTTAAGAATATTTTCCACTTAAAAACTCCTAAGGTATTTCACATTCCTTCAGGATTTGTGATTATGATTTTTCAAATATATTCCTTCCCTGCCTGATGAAAAAAAACTCATTATCTTACTAAGACATAAAAAAAGTAATGTTACATGTTTCTGAGAAAAATTAAATCTGTGGCCATCATCCTACAAAATACATAGCCATAGTTTAAATGGGAATTAATGAATGTAAATGACTTAAAAAAATAGGAACTATAAGTTTGAATTCTAGAACACCTTAGAGAGTTGTTAAGACAGATGTCCGTATTATGCTAAAGACAAAACTCCAATATACATATATTCTGTTCTTTTGAAAGTAGTATATGGTCCTAGCTAAGGATAACCCTGAAACTTGCTCATTAGAACCTAGCTTTTCTCTGCCAATCAAGCAATTTACTATAGTTCTCACCATAGAGTATGATATAAGCTGTGGAATTCTCATTTATGAACTTTATTATGTTAAGGTCCATTTCCCCATACCCATTTTTATCATAAATGGTTGTTGAAGTTTGTCAAATGCTTTCTCTGCATCTACTGAGATGATAATGATTTTTGTTCTTCATTTTGTTAATGTGGTGTATCACATTAACTGACTTGTGGATGTTGAACCATTCTTGCATTTCTGGAATATGTTCCATTTGATCATGGTGTATGATTCTTTTAATGTACTGTTGAATTTGGTTTGAAAACAGTTTGTTGAGAATTTTTCCATCTACATTCATCAGTGATATTGGCTTGTAATTTCTTTGTCTTGTGGTATCCTTGCCTAGTTTTGATATCAGAGTATAAGACATGATCAAAAACACAAGGATGCACACTCTTGTCACTTTTATTTAAATAGTAATGAAAGTCCTAGTCACATCAATCAGATAGATAGATGATAGATGACAGATAGGTAGATAGATTGATTGCATCCAGATTAGAACGGAGAATCAAAACTGTCATTATTTGCAGATGACAAACCCTAAGAACTCCATCAAAAACTAGAACTAATAAACAAATTTAGTAAAATGGCCTAGAATAAAATCAATACAAAAAAAAAATCTGTTGAGTTTTTAGAACTAAGAGTGACATACCAGAAAGGGGAATTAATTAAATAATTCCATTTGTCCTTGTATCAGAAAGAATAAAATATCTAGGAATAGATTTAACCACGGAAGTAAAAGGTTTGTGTATTGAAAACTATAAGACAGTAATGAAAGAAATTGAAGAAGACTCCAAAATTGGAAATGTATTTCATGTTCACAGATTAGAAAAATTAATATTATTATAATGGCCATACTTACTCAAAGCAATCTACAGATTCAATGCAATTCTTATAAAAATTCCAGTGGAATTTTCCACAGAAATAAAACAAATAATCCAAAAATTTGTATGGAATCAGAAAAGAACCCAAATAGTCAAAACAATCTTGAGAAAGAAGAACAAAGCTAGAGGCATCACACTGTCTGATTTTGAACTATATTACAGACCTATAGTAATTAAAACAATGGGATGGCTGGGTGGCTTAGCAGTTGAACATCTGTCTTTGGCTCAATTCCCTGGCAAGTCCCCCATCAGGCTTCCTGCATAGACCCTGCTTCTCCGTCTGCCTATGTCTCTGCCTCTCTCTCTTTGTCTTTCATGAATAAATAAATAAAACCTTAAACAAAGTAAAAAAAAAAAAAAAACAACAGTATGATATTGGCATAGAAACAGACACATGATCAATGGAACAGAATAGAGCCCAGAAATGAACCCATACATATATGGCCAATTAATTTATGATAAAGGTGTTGAGAGTATACAATGGGTAAAGAGCAAGATCTTCAACAAATACTGTTGGAAAACCTGGACAGCTCCTTGCAAAATAATAAAATTTGACCATTTCACACCAAAGCCAAAAGTTAACTCAAAAAGAATTAAAGACTTCAACATAATACTCGAAACTATAAAGCCCCTATAAGAAAACATAGGTGGTAATTCTCCTTGACATAAGTCTTGGTAATGATTTTTTAAATCTAATACCAAAAATAGAAGCAAAGAAACAAAAATAAACAAGTGGAACTACATCAAAGTAAAAAAGCTTATATGGTAAAAAAAAAAAATCAACAAAATGAAAAGGTGACCCACTAAATAGAAAACATTTACAAATCTGAGAACTAATATTCAAAATATATAAAGAACTCAAATAACTCCATAGCAAAAAAAAAAAAAATTTGAACAGAAAATGACTAGTTGAGGGGCACCTCCGTGGCTCAGTGGTTGAGCATCTGCCTTTGGCTCAGGTTGTGATCCCAAGGTCCTGGGATCAAGTCCCACATTGGGCTCTCTGCATGAAGCCTGCTTCTCCCTCTGCCTGTGTTTCTGCCTCTCTCTCTCTGTGTGTGTCTCTCATGAGTAAATATATAAATAATCTTTTTAAAAAAAGAAAATGGAAAAAAAATTTAAAAAAGAAAAAGAAAATGGATAGTATATTTGAATAGAAGATGAGGACATGGCCAACAACATGAAATGATGTTCAACATTATTAATCACTGGGGAAATTAAAATCAAATCTACGTGAGATATCACCCTGCATCTGTTAGAATGGTTGATCTAAAAAGACAAGAAAATAATGAGAGTTGGCTAGGATATAGTAAAATGGGAACCCTTGTGCACTGTTGATGGGAACATAAATTGGTCAGCCACTATAGAGAACAGTATGGATTTTCCTCAAAAAATTAAAAATGGAACTACAATATGATCCAGCAATTCCACTCTGAGTATTTATCCAATAAAACAAAAACACTAATTTGAAAAGACATGTGCATTCCAGTGTTTATTGCAGCATTATTTAAATAGTCAATGGATGGCAATGATCTAAATGACCATTAATGGATGGGTGAATACAGAAATTGTAGTACACACACACACACACACACACACACACACACACACAGGAATATTATTCCGCCATGAAAATGAAAGAAATCTTGCCATTTGCAACCACATTGGATGGACTTGATGGCATTATGCTAAGTGAAATGTCAGACAGGGAAAGACAAATATTTTATGATTTCTCTTATCTTTAATATGTTAATAAAAGAAAAAAAGAAAAGAAAACAAACAAACAAGCAAGTTTATAGATGCAAAAAATAAATTAGTAGTTGCCAGAGGTGGTAGGTGTGGGGTAGTAAAAGGGTACCAGCCCTACTCTACCACCAGGTCCAATTCTCTATCAAATCTCACTTGGATTACTTCCATATATTTCTAACTATTCTCCCAATCTGTACCTTTGCCCATGTTCTTACCATAGCACCCAGAGTTATTAGATTAGTACCTGAGTCAAATCAAGTCACTTTTATGCTCAAATCCCTCCAATGGCTTTTCTTCCCAGTCAGATTAAAAGCCAATATTGTTTTAGTCCATTCAGGCTGTTGTAACAAATATATCACAAACTGGTTAGCTTATAAACAAAATAAATTTATTTTTCACAATCCTGGAAGCTGGGAAGTCCGAGATCAATGCACTTGCAGATTTGGAGCTTAATGAAAGCCACTTTCTCACAGTCATCTTCCTGCTGTGTCCTCAGACTGTGGAAGGGGCAAAGGATCTCTCTGGGGACTCTTATAAGAGCACTAATCCCACTCATGAGGGTTCCACCCTTATGACCTAATCACCTTCTAAAGGCCCCACTTCAAAGTACCATCACATTGGATATTAGGATTTCAACATATGGATTTGGAGGGGATACAAACATCAGGCCATAATAAACATCTTACTATGACCTACAAGGCCTGACAAAATCTGGATTCTAGAAACTCTGACTTTAATTCTTTCATTCTCCTCCCAGTTTCATCTGTCCAACTGCATGGGCCTCCTTAAGGTTCCTGAAACATGTCTAGTTCTGCTTTGTCACAGGTCTTTTGTCTCTGCTCTTCCCTATTTATGAAAAGATCTTATCTGAGTATCTGAGACAGCACCATAGCTTCATCTCAGATGGTTTCATCTTTCTTTCTTTCTTTCTTTCTTTCTTTCTTTCTTTCTTTCTTTCTTTCTTTCTTTCTTTCTCTTTCTTTTTCTTTCTTTCTTTCCTTCTCTTTCTTTCTTCTTTCTTTCTTTCTTTCTTTCTTTCTTTCTTTCTTTCTTTCTTTCTTTTTCTTTCTTTCTTTCCTTCTCTTTCTTTCTTTCCTTCTCTTTCTTTCTTTCTTTCTTCTTTCTTTATTCTTTCTTTCTTTCTTTCTTTTTTCTTTCTTTCTTTCTTTCTTTCTTTCTTTCTTTCTTTCTTTCTTTCTTTCTTCTTTTCTTTTTTTCTTTTTTTTTTCTTTATTTATTTTGATCAATTTGTTTATTTGAGAGGGAGAAAGCAAGGTGGGGGAAGGTACAGAGGGAGAGAATCTTCAAGTAGACTCCCCACTGAGCACAGAGCCTGACATGGGGCTCAGATCTATGACCTATGAGATCCTGATCTGAGCTGAAACCAAGAGTTGGGACATTTAACTGACTGAGCTACCCAGGCACTCCTCAGGTCTGTTTTCAATATTGATCTTCAGTAAGACATTTTTGTCAATCCTCCAAAATTCCACTCCCCTTCTGCCTAGCAAACTTTACGTTTTTCATGATTATTCTATATGTTCTACTTAGGAGTCAACACTCTCTAATCCACTACGTAATTTCTTATTTCTAATTTTTCCTTTTTATTTTACATCAGTATAATGCAGTTCCATATAGATAGGGTTATTTTCTGTTTTTTTCACTGAGAATGTTCTCAAAGTCTAGAATAATATAGTACTTAATAACAAAGCCTTATACCTAATAGATATACAAAAAAATATTTATTGAATAGATGAAGAAATAAATGACTCTTTCTTTTATGTGACTATTCTAATGTCTCATGGTTTCAGGGTAGGCACTTGGGGTATAACCATCACGAAAATGATTTTGTTTTAATGAAAAAAATGTCTAAGTGCAAATGATTGCCTAAAGCTAATTAAACTCCTTTAAGAACTTAACCCAAATCCTCATACAATGGATCTTACTCACTTTCTATAAATCACAGTGTATTTAGATTTTGTTTATAACTATATGAAACTGGTTGGCATATGAATTTTCTTTTGTAGTATCCTTGTTTAATATCAGAGTTAAGCCAACTTCCTTGGTACATAAGAATTGTTTGTTTTTTGTTTGTTTGTTTTTGGTTTTTTGGTGTTTTATTTTTTCCCCTGAGTAGACTTTCCACAAAAATTAAGACAAAAGTTAATTCCTTAGGCATGCTGAAATCAATCAAAATAAATTATCTTTTAAGTCAGAAGTGAACAATTTAATGTGAAAAAAAAGATTTTTTTTTAATCAGCAGGAAAGGGCACTCAATGCAAAGTTATGTTCAGTTTTATAGAAATAAAAACATTATATTTTGGCCCCTTCATGTTAGTGGCTCTGTATATTTCTAGTTCATTCCAACTCACTAAATCTTCTGTCTAATGAATACTGCTACTGTTCCCACTGGCCAGAATGTAGTGATCTACCCAGATACTATTTCCCTCAATCCCAGGCTGTAAAATCTGGAACAACTTTTTCCAGGTATCATGTAAAGATCTGTCATGTGTGCCATGAGTAAAAAAAGGTTAAAAAGGTATTTAGGTATTTTCTTTCGATTTATACCAGTAAATAATTTCAATTTATAGCACCCTCAAATAATTTGACAGCTAGCAGGGGAATGGAATGAAATAAAATATAGTAATACAGACAAAAATTTAAATATTAATGAAGCCTATATGAAGCTTAATGCATAAAGGCTGAATAATTATAAAGAAAAATGCAATGACCTTAACTCCCAAACATGCAAAGAACATTGACTGGAAACATTAATAATTCATTCATAGCTAATTGTGTGGGTATTTGACAGCCTTAGAGGGAAGTATCAGTACGCTCATCAGATAGTTGCATCATTTATAAATTAAGTATATGCAGAATTGAAAAGAGTGTCCTCGGAAGAAACTACAGATAGCAATAATCATGGTAGTTCCAGGCTTCATTATTTATCAGGCTTCATGAACACACTCCTGGCTTTGAATATTTGGCCACTGCTTCACACTCCATACTCATCACCATGGTCATATTTCTCACACTCTTGCCATTATACTATCTGATATTTCACTATTGTCTTCAGAGCATTTGATCTACCAGCGCCATGTCTACTGTATTAACAAGTAACACTTGCTTAGTTTATGGTTTCAATTGCTCCACAGAAATTCAAAGCTACAATATCTTTCAGTAAAATGTTTTCTTGTACAATTTCTCATTTGATCCAAGGCAGTTGGGAATACAAATATCTCCATACTATCTTCACAGATAAGAATAACGAAACAGAGTCTCTACTCCCCATCATTCACCTTACCAAGAGCAGGATATGATTAGGGATAGGCTCTGGAATTCAATCTCATTGAACTTTCCACCATCTGCTCATTCTGAATATTGAGCCCATGCTTAAAATCCCCAAGGTGGTGATTTCTTGCCTGTCAAGTATGATTAAAGGGAAAACATTTACCTAGGGGCTTTTGTGAGTATCATGTGCAAAGTCATTCTTATAAAGATCTTCCAAAGGGTCCTGGATCAAAGTAAATGATACTTAAATGCTAGTAGACATTATTGATATTAGCAAAACTTCCAACATATATCCTCCAATTTCAGTGGTTTATACCTCTACAATTGACCAAGTTATTTACATAATCCCCTCCCTCCCCATCAAATTTCTCTTAATTATGGTACTTTTATTTAGATGTGGTAATATGCCAACTTACTCCCTCCCAGCAGCTATTGAGTCATATCAAGAATTTCCGTGTCATTGATCTTCTATATTATTAAGTTGTTAGTTTCTTTCTTAGGGTGATCTCATTTTCAAGTTATAAAATAGTGAAATAATATTTAGGCTTAAAGTGAGATTTGAAAGAAAAAAGGTCAGAGATTAGAATAGAACAATCCAAAGTGGGTTATAATGACTCAATTTGTGACAGAATGAGGAAGACAGGCTGGGATCATTAGATATAAGAGAAGCGCTAATTCAGTTAGGTGTAAAGATTTAGACGGCTCTGATTCATGTCATACCATGTATCAATTTGACAGTCAAACAAACGTTATCCAAACCAAATCCAATCACAAAGCCTTAAGAGATTTACCCATTCTTAATTAGTTAAAAAGTAGGAAAATATCATGTCCCTAAAGCCTTCAGGAAGAAGAAGAAATGTAATTTATTAATTGTCAACTGCCAGACTGAATCCTTTACTTGTCAGTCATTGCAACAAAGATAGCTGTGGTTACTAATTTGATTCTTTAATACAATAGGAGAGGGGTAAGAAGTACAAATATTTTCTCTAGTGGCTGTTATAATTCTACAGCTATCAGGAACAATTGTCATGAATTCACCCACATGGTGAAACACTGAAAATTCATATCTAGGTCAGTGTTGAAAAGATTTTGTTTGTGACCTTGAATAGTGTTGCCAGAGGTGTTACAGCAATGAGAGTTTGCCATGGTAGAAAAGATGCCTAACTAAGTGTGACCTATGTATGATCACCCACACTAAATCTGCATTTTAGACGTCTATGTGAAAACTTACACCAAAACAATCTAATATAATTGTGCATCTAGGGGAAATAAATTCTGATGCAAAGTTTTTTCTTCAATGTTATAGGAGAAACAATTCCTTTCATTTTACTAACTGAGGGAAGATCCTGTTTCCAAAAAAATACAGAACAAATGAGTTTGGGGCTTGCAAATAAAATATTTAAATCAGTGCTACTCTGAAACCATGTCTATCAATGTCAGCTGCACATAAAAGATACATACCAGTTTGACTACATTTTACTGATAGGTTCCAACCCACTGACCACGTGGATAATCAGACCTTCTCCACATTCCACCTGCAGACTCAGACTTCTTTCTTATCACCAGCTCTCAATTCACATAGAAAACTGAAGTCATTGCCTTCCCACATCTTCATCACTTGGCCAAAAATGTAAGAATTTACTTAAATTTGTTTTGTATCTGGATCTTTCTTATCATTTAAGCATACTTATGTTACTATTATATTAAAAAATTAAACAGAGACCATATTGTATTTCCCCTGCTCCTAAAAGTGGCATTTCCTTGTTCTCCTTTCTTTCATAGTCAAACTGCTAAACCTGTCTATATTAGATATATCTACTTTTTAAATTTTCATTTACTCTTTAATGGCTTAAAGAGCCATTAAATGGCTACTGGCTTCAACTCTGATGCCTATGCAATTAAAACGGTTATTTTACTTTGGAATGGTGGCTTGATGTCATTGTAGACCATCTTCCCAGCAAAACAACCAAAACTGATGAAATATACTCTTTAATACACACAAGCAATATCTCCAAGCAAAACAAATAAAAACAACCATTTAACATATATGTAATTTTCCTAAGATCATAGAGCAAATGGAGAAATAATTATTCAAGAAAACCTACTAAATTTCAGAAACAGCAAAAGTCTATGGCATTTGACCATAACCCAGTCCCTCCCATTCCCTCAGGTCAATGATATAGAAACTGTACTCCAGGAAATGTTAGCCAACAAATCAGGGCTCTCTCTCTACAAATTTCAGATTCTCCCTGGCTAGGGCAAGCTTCCATTTTTAATTATCTCATTCCTCTCTGCCCTGAATGTCTTAATATTGGCAAAAATGGCAAATCTCCTCAAATTAATTCACACTTTAAACTCAATGCCTATCACAATCCAACTGGAAGTTTTGTTATTCTTGTTGTTTCTCAGAAATTAGCAAGTCATGCTAAAATTCATACAGAAATGTGAGGAACCAAGAATAACCAAGAAATATTGCAAAAGAACTGAGCTTAATAACTAATATTTCTTAGTTTCAAAATTTGCTACAAAGCTACAGTAATCAAAAAAGTGTGGTGCTGCAGGAGGATGGTCATGAACAAATGGACAGAATTGATAATTCAGA
Source organism: Canis aureus (assembly GCF_053574225.1). Lineage (NCBI taxonomy): Eukaryota > Metazoa > Chordata > Mammalia > Carnivora > Canidae > Canis > Canis aureus. The sequence goes on from NC_135612.1 coordinate 82,924,920, forward strand.
AATAAACTTTTACATTTATGGTCAATTGATTTCAACAAGGATAGGCTGCCAAAACAACTCAATGGGGAAAAATGGGAGGGAGGGAAATACTGGTATTAGCTATTCACATGCAAAAGAATAAAGTTGCATGTCTTTCTTATACATAACATTAAAAATAAACCAAAAATGGACAACAGAAATAAATTTTAAAATAAAAACTATAAAATTCTTAGATGAAAACAAAGGCATAAATCTTGACCTAATAGCTTCTTGGGCTTTTGGCTAAGATCAAGTGTAAATCTTGACCTAGGTTTACCAGAACTTACTTAGATATGACACCAATTGTACAAGACAAAAAAGGAAAAATTTAAATCCATTTAAAAAAACAGTAATATAAACAATATCATTGCAAACATAAACACATACACCTAATGAAAGAACATTTTTAAGTCGTATATCTGATAACAGATTAGATTCAAAACATATAAAAACACAACTCAATAATAAAAAGATAAGTAATTTTAAAAATAGATAAAGCATTTGGTTATAAATTTCTCCAAAGTAGGTGTATAAATGTCCAATAAGCATGTGAAAAAGTGTTCAACAGTCTTATCTATCAGAGCTACAAAATATAAACCACAAACACCACTTCACATACACTAGAAGGTGTATAATCAAAAAGACTAGATAATAAGTGGAGTGAAAGATATGGAGAAATTAGGATCCTCATACACTGTTGGTAAGAACGTTAAATGGTGCAGCTGTATTGGGAAATAGTTTGACAGTTCCTCCAAATGTTAAAGATAGAGTAGCTATATAACCCAGCAATTTCACTCTTTAATACATATCCAAGATAAATGAAAACAGTCCACACAAAACTTGTATGCTTGTGTTCATAGCAGCATTATTCATAATGGCCAAAATTGAAAACAACTCACATATATGAGTCATGTATATGTCATAAAAATGGTCTAAGGTTTTAAATATTTAGTATGAAAATGACTTAGTCATTTCGTCAGCATTGACTATAACATTAAATGTTAGACTTAGATTTGTGTATCAATTTTTATATAATTATAACAATTTGGATTTGCATAAAAGTCTGCATTTCAAAGTAAAGCATAACACATTATTTATAGTTCATATAATGTTTCCCATGGTGTCTGGTTCATTTACAATTCCTTGTTACTCCTTTAATAGTTCAGGTGAAGAATATAGCAATTTTTCTCCATCGTGCAGAAGGGTATTTTTAGGCAAAGTGATTTAAATAATAATCTCAAAGATGGTATGTGATAAATAGAATAGCTATTTATCTGGTGTTTTCTAACAATGTAACTATAATTATCTAAAAGAAAAAGGCACTTTTATCTATAGTAAAAAAATGAAGAAGATTAAGTTAATTGTTTAAATAAGGTAAAGGGAAATTTTTCTAATTTTCCAGATAGTTTGGCTGAAAGCTGTCCTTTTAAGTCTAGAATCCAATGGATGATTACCTCATTTCTCTTTCACTTTGCCTTTATATATTTGAACTCAATAGCATGAAGTTTTATCCCTCTCTAAAGCATCCAGAGGATCGCTGTGTATTTTGCCTTACCAAACCATTTTATGAGAGAGAAAGAATTTGGATTTGTAAAATAGAACATTTTAAACCTCATATTTCTCTTCCTTGATAGATATTTTAAAAAGAATACTTGAATTAATCCTCAAAAAATTCTTCAGTGTAGATTTGGATTCTAATTCAGCAAAAGAGACTGAAACTAAGCTTATCATAGAAAAAAAATCACGTACCTATATTCAAAAGAGGAAAGATTATCAACTGTGTAGTTCTAGTTAGCAAATATTAAATAGTCTGAACTTTCTTATAAGTGGTGAGAATGCAAATTACAGATGTGTAAGTGTGAGCAACCACCCACACATTTATTTATGTAAACTAACCAATAAGAATTCTCTGGACTTTTGTATGAGGCTGAAAAGAATTTAGCTTTCTACTATAATTTGTTACATACTCAAAATTTCAGGTTTTCTCATAAGGTTATTGAAAGTTAATGACTAAATATAGGTAGACAATTGACATTTCTTTCTTTTTCTCTGATGGATATAGACCAAAACTATCTACCAGGGAGACAGAAAAAACAAAGGACAAGGGTTTATGTCTGCATAATCTAGATTTATTACCTACTTTGAAAAATGTTCTATTTCACTCTTCACTCAACTTAGAGAAAGATAGTCCTTTAAAAATATGGTTTTTAAAAAAAGATGAATTTCAAATTTACATTCTCCTTTAGCTCTTGTATTACTAAAAGAAATAAATCTTCAAGGTGCAAAAGAACTGCATCAGTGCTTTCAGAACTAAATTATTATCTTCAAGGTTTTGATTCGAATCATATAAAGATTGACCCAATCTACTGTATGTGAATTTTATCTTGAATATGCAAAAACATTGTTTCACACATTGCTTTTTTTCCACTGATTCTGTAACCATTGTAGTTTCTTAAATATGTCATCATATTCATTCCATATTTAAAAAAAGGTAGAGAAAAAATTTTAAATGTATGTCAAAACAGCATATTATATATTCATATATAGAAAATTTGAGGAATTGCCTTCACTGAAACAAACTATAAAAGCCTTAAAGCTTTACAGTGACAGACTTGGTAGGCCACACAGCCAGTGTAAAATTGGATTCAGTGTGATTATTTCTGGGCAATAATTCAGAGCAAATAACATCAAGGAAGGCTTGCGTAAATCCAGATGGAAAAAGTGGATTTAAATCAAACTAATAGGTTGCAAAACATATGAAATATGCTTTGTACTGTGCCTTGGAGACACATGGCCAAATCCATATTCAAAAAGTAAAAACAAACCAGAGTGATTTGAGGAATAAATTACTTGTCATCGTGATCTTTAAAAATGCCAGAATTTAATGCAAAAATATAATCCTAACATTTATTGCAGCAAAAATAAATGTCAACATATTAGACTTAACTGGCAAAGCCTTGTGGTAGCATTTCTACAGAGTGAAAGGAACATGACAAGCTGTATTTCATATTTATTAGAATGAGATTTGGTCTTCTTTATCATAAGCAGTAGATTTAAACACTTTATTTTAATTTACTTCATGGTATTGAGGAAAACATTGACTCAGATAAGAAAAAAAATGCTATATAATCTTGTTCACTGAAACAATCCATCAATCTCAGAAGCTAAATATGTACTATGACAACACCAAACCTTTATAGTTAGAAAGAAGAATCACGTATAAAATGGCTGTGACATATACCATGTCCCAGGCAGCATATGTGTGTGGGAAATTCTGTGTGGATGCACAGTCATACATAATATATACAGGGCTTTCTTTCTTTTATTTATTTATTTATTTTATTTTTTTGGTATCATCCCTTCATATTGTTTACACAGCTGAGAATGAATGGTGTCCAGGCCTAAAAATCCCCTAACTTATCCTAGCCAAAATAGGTTCCTTTTTATAAAAGTTATATATGTGCAAAATACATATTTGATATTTGAATGCCTTCCCAAAACAAAGTTTTTGAGCTTTTATGTATCTGATATTTTGAAATCCACTTAAGTAACACTTCCCATGATCTTAAGAAACAGAATATTCAAAAGTTCCAATACCATGGACAAATGACAAACACACTTTTCTTTAGATTGGTAAAGATCAAGCATAACAATATTTATCATAATAAAAGCAAAATGTGTAGAGTGCACTATATAAACCAATGTTGCATAAACACAATAAATATGTATATATGTAAATCCAAATGTTTGCATACACGTTAAGTGTGCATAGATAAATACATAAATACCTTTTCCAGGAGGGCAAAAACTAAGTTTTTATTTGCGTGAAGGAATGTGCAAAATTATACATGCAAATTTTGAAATGTCTAGTATGAAGATTAGTAATTTCAACACATTGAACTCTGCAAAGATATTTATAAATCCACTTACCAGTTAGGTAGTAAACAAAATTTTACATGTCTAAGCACAAATACTTTATATAAATATCCTAAATGTTGAAACGATAGGTGATTATATGGACACACATATGCTACCACTACATACCAGCAAGTAATTAGACCATATATTCTGAATTTTTTTCCCAAATACCTACTATGAATTTTTATGTTTAAAAAGTCACTACTTAACAGCCAAGACCTTAAAAATAAACATTTTATGTATATTTGTTTGAACATTTAATCTTCATTTTAATAGCCTGAGTTCTTTTTTGTTTCTTTTTTCTTTATTTTTTTTTTTAATACTCCAAACTCTTAAGTAATTATCTAGAAAATTAAAATAATACTTTCATGTTGTTTGGGGAAAAGTAAGAAGCTTGATTCAATCCAGCAGCATAATACTCCAACATTTACAGTTTTCTTTGGTTTGTATGTACTTCAGATAGTCCTCTGTCAAATTAAAGTGTGCTATAAAAAATTAATAAAGTGTGTTCTAGACACTCGTCTTTTTCAAGCGTGCAATCACATCCACCATTTACAATTCCTTGTTTTTGTCTGGAGGCTATAATGTACTGAGATAGATATTTTGATTATCTTAATGACTGGTATATCTCATTCATGATAAGGTTGCTAACTCTGTACATCCTAATTAGCCAGTTCATTCAGTGAAAAGAATTTATATGCACATAGCCCAGGACTAGTCCATCATGCATGATTTACAAATATACATAACGCTTTTTTATGCCAACCAGAAAACTAAGCACCACAGATTCAGAACACCTGACCCTCAAAAAGCTTCTAGTCTGTTGTTGAAGTAGTATGCTGTAAACCTGAACCTAATATAACATTATATCCCACCCATTGTTCAATAAAAAAAAAAAAAAAAAAAAAAAACAAGAAGCCCTTAGGCTAGTAAGGAAGAGAAGTCAAATTCAAAGTAGTAAGTGATATAGCAAAAGTACTGAAGCAGAGGAAACAGCCAATTCTGCTTGGTGGGGGGAGTGTGGGGTCAAAGGGAATTATAAAACTGTAATCATGAGGAAGGCTTTACATAAAAGTGATTCATAACCTTAAGTTTGAAAGATAAGTGAGGTCTTGGAGGGGTTGGTGGGGCAGGGCAGTGAGCAGTGTGTAGGTTTTATATGGCATATTCTATTTGGGGAAATGCAAGTGGCAGCATTCAGTGGCAGATCAATATAAAATAACTGCTTTATTTTTTTTTAAGATTTTATTTATTCATGAGAGACACAGAGAGAGGCAGAGACACAGGCAGAGGGAGAAGCAGGCTCCATGCAGGGAGCCCAACGTGGGACTCGATCCCAGGACCCCAGGATCACGTCCTGGGTTGAAGGCAGGTGCTAAACCGCTGAGCCACCCAGGGATTCCCCAAAATAACTGCTTTAAAGACCAGATTAATAAATAAAGCCATAGGTAAATTTTGTCTTTCCCCTGTGAGGTATCTTCATTGTCTTAATGTTCTTATTTCCCTTCATTCAGGGAAAAAAGGGAATCTCTCCAATGCAAAATAAATTCTAATTAAAGAGTCAAGGGGTTTGCACATAAAAACAGCAAATCTGTATGACTCCTTTGAGTAAAAACAAAATCAAATCAAATGAAACAACACTTTAAGTCTAAATAAAAATAATTATTGCTTTTAAAAAAGAGATTAAGATCACATGAGGAGTTTTCAAAATTATATTCAATGTGGATATAAATATTTACTAGTTTCCTTCCAAATATGAAAACTCTATTTTAACAATTAGAGATCTCATTTAATTCTACTTCTCTATGATTTACATAATTAAAAAAAAGATATTTTCTGATTAGTCACTTCCATTTCATATAGGATGGCTCCTGCTAGCAGATAACATGATAGTAAAAAAAAAAAAAAAAATTCTAGAGTATTTTTTCCTTTTTAACTAGGATATTAATATTATTTTGTATTAATAGGTCTATATTAGTAGAACTTCCTAGACCATTTGAACAGATTTTTTAAACAGATTTTCAAGTCATACAACTCAATGGAAACTATAAGTAAACCTTAGGAAGTTCATTAAAACTTTTACCTATTGAGTATCTTTTCTACATGATGAATGACACTGGTTTTTCCTTATAAGCAGGTATATATGTGGGATCATCTCTTCTTATCAACCGTAGACATTTATACTTCCCACCAGATGTACTCAGGCTCTCTTCCTTACTTATTATGCTCTCTGTAATGGTCACACAACAAAAATCTTTTTTTTTTTTTTTTTTTTTTTTTTTTTTTTTCGCTGGTGGCATTCATATAAGAAGCTTCCTGATTGCAATAGAACTTGACCTCCCCACTCTGGGTTGTTATGTGGCTGGCTTGTGCCCTTGAGTTCCATCATTATTCTCCCATTAGACCACCATCTATTTTGTCTGCTTGGCAACTTCCTGCAATATTCCTTTGCTGTTTCATTTGCATGTACTGTTCCTGATGGACATAAGAATTATATTCTCTCTTCCTCACACCTACCTTGATTCATCCTGATTTATAGCTCTGTCAACTAGTATTGCCTATTCATGTACTTCATATAAATGGATTCACACAGGATACATTCTTTAGTGCCTAACTTCTTCTGCCCAAATTATTTTCATGAGCTCTGTTTATGCTTCTGAACATAGCAATAGTTTTTTTTTCTTTTCTGTTGTTTTACAATACTCCATCAAATTATATGCTTAATAGTAAAATTAAGTATGCTTAAGTACATCTTAGTAATTCTTGTGTCAAAGAAAGGAAAATTAAATTAAAATAAAGTATCACATACAAGGTTACTAATCCCAATGTTATTTGTGATAGTAGGTCAGCGGAAACTATTGGTTTCTCCATCTTTGAGGCAGTGAGTAAGCCAATTGTGGTAGATAAAAACCTTGAAGGTCTTTACAACAGTTAAGCATTTAACTAAACCAAACAATCTATGACAAGAGTAAATATATACTGGTAAGGGAAAAACTAAGTGGAGAATAAGTATATAAGTACCATAATAAAGAAGAATACACAAAGAAAAGAGTAATGTACTTTTCCAAGAACACCAACTAACAAATAAAGGTGTTGCTCAATGAATTAGAACTGGGGGCAGTGGAGAGTGGATTGGGGAGGGTGGGGGATAAGGATTAAGGAAACCAGAAACAAACCTTGAGTGAATAAAGGATACTATTTCATGCTCTGAACACATATGATTATTTCAATACTCCAAATCTGAGATCTAACAAAAGAAAAAAGAAAAAAAACCCTCTTCTATCCAAAATAGTTATTCTAAAATACAGCCTAAATTCATCCATTTCTTTCCATTATCGCTATTACCATATTCCAAGCCTCCCTCACATCTTGAAAACCTGTGTCATGCTTCCATTCTTTCACCCCTGTTGTTCTTTCTTCACCCAGCAGGCAAAGAGAGCTTTTGGAAACTTAAATCATGTCAGGTCCCTCTCTCCATCGTTTAAAATGACTGATAGGGGATGCCTGGGTGGCTCAGAGGTTGAGCATCTGCCTTTGGCCCAGGGCGGGATCCCAGAGTCCTGGGATCCAGTCACACATCGGGCTTCCTGCATGGAGCCTGCTTCTCCCTATGCCTGTGTCTCTGCCTCTCTCTGTGTGTCTCTCATGAATAAATTAAATCTTAAAAAAAAATAAAAATAAAATAAAATGACTGATAGAATTTCCCATTAGTCCTCAGTCAAACAAAGTTGAGCAGATTGGTACTTACAGCAAGAGAGATTAAACACTGTGGGAGGAGTATTGGGCATCTGCTTAAGGAGATATTGGAAGGGACTGGTTATAAGATCTCGGCTGGGATTTTAGGGAAGATCCGAGGAAGTATGGCTTTGTTTTGGACTGACAACTGACAAACATGGGACAATTTTATCATTTGTTTTCTTAGTCATTTATATCCAGTTGGCAGAAAAAATGCAGTAAGTTAAAGCTCTGTTGGTAAAGGATTAGCAAGCACTTCTGTGAGTCTAGAAAGAGGATGCTTGGTTATATTTGTGGTGTATAGTGAGTTACTGGTTTTGTCTATGATCAAACATGAGCATGAAACGATCTGCTTTTCTTTCATCTCATCTCATCACAGTGTCACACAGTGACCCCATCTGAGCTTGGTAGTGAAATTATGTTTAATAGGTGAAAGCCATGGCCTAGATTTTAATGCCAGAATGGACAGATGTCAGTGGCTTCTGTATGTTTGAGTGTGTGGGTGGAGGGAGGGGTGGAGAGAGACAGAGACAGAGAGACAGAGAGAGAGACAGAAGAGGAAGTTAAGTTTCAGGGCATTAATTCATGATATCTAGATCATGTAATTGCCAACACCGCTTAGGAAGGTGTCCAGGAAATGTAATGTGTATTTAGACACAGTTTGGTCTCCTTTGATCTTTCTGTTGCAGGTTGACTTTTTGAGTTACCCAATGTGTCAATGACTGTGGAATGATATTCAAGATTCTTGACAGGATTCATGGATGGATCATAGCACAGACAATTGCAAAAAACAAAATGATCATCGGGACTTGTGATAAGTCCTGAGTCTAGGGTCCTACATAACCAAACCCAGGCAATGAAAGCATATTACAAAATGCAGCTGAGGCTTTTCCAGCTATAGAATTATAGAAACTATGAACAGAAAAAGAACAATAAAGATAAAAAAGTGAATTAGTAGCAGCGAAGGCACACACACACAAAACGGAACAAATATATTATAAAATAACAATAACTGCAAAGCACAAGAGCAATGGAAGGAAGCAATTATATCTTATCCGGAGTGATAAATAAGATAATAGGGCTTCCTTCCTCAGTGTATCCTCACTGAAAACTCCAAATACCTCGGGCAGCCTGAATAATCACTGGTGCCTCTTGAGTGCAAAGAAGAGATGATTTAACAGTAACCAATAAATACTGAAGGAAGAATGAGTGAAAATAATGTGTCTCTTTCTGAAAGCTGAGAGCCCAAAACACAACCTAGCATTGTGGCTCATATCAACGTCCAATTTTCTCACAGACACTCCTCCATCTCCAAGAACAAAATCACTGTCTAGACTGTGGGAAATGAAGTCGAACAATTGCAATGACATCTTCATGGAACTGCCTTTTAATGTGTTCTGTCTCATACCCTTAGAGCTCTTCAGTGTTTCATGTATAAACCTCAGAGAGAAAATACTTCTTTCTTTCTCTAGGTATCAGCTACCAGGGTTTAACACTACCCTCTGTACTCGGAGCCTGTCTGTGTTATTTTGTGAAACTTCCAAGTTATTGCTCCAAAGACTCAACTATTTTCCTTCTATCTAGGTTCTCAAAGAGCCTCAGTTCCATCTGAAGACGTTAGGTCACCTACTGAGAGAAGCCAAGAGAAACTGAATCAATAAACACCACACCACACACACACACACACACACACACACACACACACACGCGCGCGCGCGCGCGCGCCCTCTGCATAAAACATAACTATTCACTTTTCAGTCTTTATAATTGAAAGGAAGTAGGCCTAGAGATATTGTGCAATACCTGATTAAAGAATGATTTTCAAAAAAAAAAATAAAAAATAAAATAAAGAATGATTTTCAGCAGTGGCATTGCTTGTCTCTAAATTCCATCAAATCAAGTGACCTGACCATATTCTAGGTATGTTTACTGATTTGATGACCATATCCCTGCCTGTGGTATCTTCCTGTACCAATGTCTTCCCCCTCTCCTTCCTACCATGAAAAGACTGTCACCTGCCTTCCTGAAGTGACTTGGTCAGGCTTGGTTTATGGTTGAGGTTTGATACCATCGTCCAAGCTTAGCATGACACAATTCCCTGTGCTTAAGACTCTAAAGTTATGTTCATGATTAAACAAATCAATACACAGATGGCTCTTTGAAAATTATCTAAAAGTAACCATGCCATGATTTTTAGTTGTCAAAATAACACCTTACTCAGGCTGTGGGATTCCTATACTCTTACCACAAACATTTACTGTGTCCTTTCAATGAAAAAGCATTCCGATTTCTGGAGAAACACAATGGATTGCTCTGTCCATTCCGGAACAGCACTCCATCTGATCAAAGTGATAGACAATAAACTGATAAGTTTTAATTAGCATAAGAGGTGCTATGGAGTGGGTATATGCAAGGTATTATAAAAATGCAGAGGAAATTTGAGTACTTTGAGATGGGCTGTGATTTCAAATTCTAGTAGTTTTTCCTCTTTTATTTTTCTTTAAAAATAAAGAATTATTTTCATTGGGTTATGATATGGTTACACTTATGGTTATTGTAGAGGTTACGGTATGCCCACTATGTGAAGAGGGTGTGTATGGACACTGAGTCGACAACGGATTATGCTCGTTATTATAATCTTGTCTCCTAACTCCAAACTATAATCTAAATTTTAATGCTAGGGCAGGAACTCTGCAAAACACCTTTCTGCTTTGCCAAAAGCAGCTTCTTTGTTAAGCTCTTAACAATAGATATTTTAACAGAGTGACTGCAAGACCAGAGGAGGGAAAAGGGGATTATTTCTTCTTGTAGGATTCCTGAATTTGTATCACCCCATAAAAATTACTTCACCCTTATAACAGCGGTTTCTCCTCACAGTTGTAGCTGAATCTGGTTTACCATTTTTCCGAAACTTATAGAACCTTATTGTGTAGAAAATGCCAACAACCCTTACACCCTACTTATTGGAGTTTCACCCCTGCAGAGGTCTAAAGCTTCCTTGTTTTAATTACTTCAATCTCCATCCTTGGTTTTCTCAGCCCTATGAGTGGTAGCTCCATCCTGCAGTTATCTCTAAGATCTTTCCATGTTCTCTTCTTTCCTTTTCTGCTAATAACCTTCTGTATAAGTAATGATTTTTTTTTTTTTAGGTTTTATTTATTGGAGAGAGAACACAAGCAGATGGAGCAGCAGAGGGAGAGGGAGAAGCAGGCTCCCCACGGAACAGGGAACCAGTCGTGGGGCTTGATCCCAAGACCCCCAGATCTTGACCTGAGCGGAGGGTAGATGTTTCACCAACTGGGCCACCCAGGTCCCCCTAGGTAATGATTCTTTCTATTAAATTCTCTCTGTTCAAATAACTGGTGTGATTTTTGTCTCCTGATTGCATTCTGACTAATAAATCCACTTGAGTTTTCCCAGCACCTAGACTAGTGCCTGACAGTGAGCACTCAAGAAGTATTTGTGGGATTGATACCATAACAAAAGCTAACCATTCTTGAGCCTTCGCCATCTCATGCTCTGTCCTGTGCTCTACATGTATATTTTCATGTTATAATCACAGCATATCATAGGAGATAGAACTATTATCGCTGAGAAAAAAAATCAAGGTTGATATGTACTGAATGCTAAACTCAATTTAATGTGAGGCACTGTGGGATGGAGCCCTCAGATTATAATAATTGATCTGTTTTGTCTAATTTATCAATTATGATTGTAAAATGATCTGTAATGTTCTCTTGCTATTCTTTCACGAATGGTAGATCTGAGTGATAACCCTGTTCATGCCCCATGTTGGTGACTTGTGTCTTCTCTCCTTTTATTCTCTTTTTATCCTTGTCAGTTATGCTTTTGTTTGTATTTTTTTTTTAATTGATTTTTTCAAAGAACCAGTTTTTGGTTTCATTGATATTCTCTTTTATATTTCACTCTTATTGATTTCTATTATCTTTATTATTTTCTTTCCTTTGTTTGCTTTGCATTTATTTTGCTCTTTTTTTCTCTAGTTTCTTGAGACAGAAACTTATATTAAGACCTTTCTCTTTTATAATACAAGTCTTTAGTGCTATAAATAAATACCCCTCTTGGCACTGCTTTAACGTCTTCCTACATAAGTTAATTTATTTATATTTTTATTCAGTTCTCTGTGTTTTTTATTTACTTTGGTTCTCTCATTCTGATCTATGGATTTAGTAGAACTGTGTTGCTTAAATTTCAAGTGTTTGTAGAATTTCCTGTTGTGTTTACATTACCGATTTCTAGTTTAATTATTTTATGATCATGAATAAACATGTATAATTTCTATTATTTTTTATATATTTTCTTTCTTTCTTTCTTTCTTTCTTTCTTTCTTTCTTTCTTTCTTTCTTTCTTTCTTTATTCATGAGAGACACAGAGAGAGAGAGAGAGGCAGAGACACAGGTAGAGGGAGAAGCAGGCTCCATGCAGGGAGCCCAACGTTGGACTTGATCCCAAGACTCCAGGATCATGCTCTGGGCTGAAGGCAGGTGGTCAACAACTGAGCCACCCAGGGATCTCCAATTTCAATTATTTTAAATGTATTCAGTTTTGTTTTATGTCAAGGGTATGATCTATCTTTGGAAAAAATATTTTATGTCCAGGGTATGATCTATCTTTGGAAATGTGTATTACTATTATGGAATGGAGAGTTATGTATGTGTCAATTAGATCTTTTTGGATGGTATGTCACTCAGTTCTATATCCTCACTAATGTTCTATCTATTAGTTCTATAAATTACTGAAAGTGGCATGTTGAAATACCAAACAATAATTGTGGGATTTGTCCATTTCTCCTTCCATGTTTATCATATTTTGCTTTATATCGGTGGTTTTGTTGTTTCATGTGTGAACATTTAAAATTATTATGTTTTCTTAGTAGACTGATCCTTTAGTCATTACTAATTTTTTTTATTTCTAGTAATTTTCTTTACTCTGAGGCCTATTTTATCTAGATAGTCAGTCTTGCTTTTTTAAAAGTAATGTTTTCATGACATTTCTTTTCTCTTCTTTCTTTCTTTCTTTCTTTCTTTCTTTCTTTCTTTCTTTCTTTCTTTCTTTTATTTTCAACCTATTTCATTGTATTTTAAGTGAGTTTCAGAACATGTTGTTTAGCCTATACACCAGGTCCACTGCCAACTAATTGTCTTTTAGTTGGTGTATTTAGACCATTTATATCTTTGATCATTATTGTTATGCTAGATAATTATTGATAAAGATTTCAGATAATTATTTATACCACTTAAGTGTGATATTTCATGTTTTTTCTTTTGTTTGCTTCTTCTAATTCTAGTTGCTTTCCTAATCATTTCTTACCTTCTTATTTTCTCAAACTTTTTTTTAGGATTCTACCTTTGTTTATTTAAAATGTATTTGAGTATATTGTTTATTATTAAAAAAATTTAGTGCTAACTTATCACAGTCCAGTGGCATTGACAATTTACCATTTCAAAGAAAATACAGAAAATGTACTTCCAATGAGGTGTCCTCATTTTTTAAGTATGATTCTCTTTAATGTTGTTGCTATAGGCACTGAATACATCATATAGTAGTATAATTCTTGTTTCAACCATCAAAAACTGTTTTTAAAAATCCACCAAAACTGTAATCTATTAAATTGCTCCTATTTTTACCATTTTAATCTTTTTCTTCCCCCTGAAGATTCAAGCCTTTTATCATTTGCTTTGTTTTGAAAAATTATTTTCCTCATTGTTGAAAGGTGGCTTTCCTAGAAATACTTTTAAAAAGTCTTCCTTTATGTGAAAATATTTTTATTGTATTACTGAAGGATATTTTTACTGGATACAGTAATATGGATTTGACACCTCTTTTCTCTTAGTACTTGAAAAATATATGCTACTTCCTTCTGTCCTCTGTGGTTTCATAGGAGACATTCACTGTTATTTAAATTGGTGTTCCTCTATAGTATAGTGGCCCTTTCATTGTGGCCACTTCCAAAATTTGTTTTTGTCAGGATGCCTGGGTGGCTCAGTCAATTAAGCATCTGCTTTCTGCTCTGGTCAGGATCCCATGTTGGGATCCCTGCTGAGCAGATAATCTGCTTCTCCCTCTCCTTCTGTTGCTCCCCTGCTTATGTTCTTTCTCTGGCTCTCTCTGTCAAATAAATAAAAACAAAAACCTTAAAAAATATTTGTCTCCAGTTGAATTTTGATATACTTTGGCATGGATGTTGCTCATTTTATCCTATTTGGTATTCACTTAACTTCTTGGATCTGTAGATTTATGTATTTTACCAAATTCAGAAAGTGTTCAGCTGTTATTTCTTTGAATATATTTTAGCTCCCTCTCCCTTCTTTACTTCTGAGACTCTAATAATATGAAATTTACCATTTTTATTATTGTCCTATAGGTACCTGAAGCACTATTCTTATTTTTGTAAGTTATTTTTGTTTTTCAGGTGGAGTATTCTGATCCAACTTCAAATTCTCTGCTACTATTCTTTGTCAACTCCCTCTGCTATGGAGCCCATCTAGTAAATTTTTTTTGGTCATTATCTTTTTTTTTCATTTCTATTATTTCCATCTGGCTCCTTTTTAAATTTTTTAATTCTTTGCTAAGACTTTCATATCTTTTTTTTTTCAAGACTATCTGTAATTGCCATGGAAGCATTTTTTAAAAATCTTTGTTAAATAATTCCAACATTTGAATTATTTCAGTGTTACTTCTGAATTTCCTTTCTCATTCAGGTTGTGATTGAACTGGTGCTTGTCATGATGAGTCATTTATGATTATATTGGATGCTTTGGGTATCATGTTGTAAGATTCTGGGCTTATTTATTTATTTATTTTTTAGCAGGCAGCCATTCTGTTTAGTTGTAGTGCACAGATATGAGGGAAGGTAGATGTTCATTTCTATGTTGGGTACTGTTGACACCATCTAACTCACACTATCTTGTTAGGGTCAGGTGGGGATTCAGGCAGCAACCAGCTTGGCACCACTGACATGAGGCAGAGTGGGAATCAGATGATGACTAGCCCTTCTCCACACTTCCTCATTCAACTTAATGCTGATGAGTGTGTGTGGAGGTTTAGTTTCCCGCTTAAGTCCAGTTGAAACCAGGGGCCAGGGGAATTTGGAGGGCTGACAAGCCCAACATACACAGCTTTATTCCGTCAATAAACCTTGCTGTTATACCTTGGCAGCAGAATCAGATCCTGCCTGCTTCCGCTAAGTGAGGGATGGAGATTAGTTTTCTGTTTAGTGGCTGACACCACCAGGTAAAGAACTACATCATCATCTGCTTCTACAAACTGGGAAATTGGGCTGAAGCTCCATCTCCCTGCTGAGCCCTGGGTATAGGTGAAATTTTTCTATTGATGTTTGGCCAGAATCAAATGATCATTGCCAAAACTCTATTGTTAGGCGTCCCTTACCATCAGTTCTTTGGCTAAGGAGAAGAAGGTTTTCCTGAATCTATTTTTGTCTGTGCCTACCACCGTTCCAAGTTGGAAGCTTCTAGAACTCCCTTTCCAGAAAGAAAACATGAGACAAAGTCTTGGACGCATCATCATTTCATCTCCTCACTTTCTCCTTAGGCAGTCTGCTTTCTTCTTCAAAATTTTCAGAGACTTCCAATAATGGTTTATTGCATTATATTCAGGGTTTTTAAGTGGTAAAGGGAAAAACCTGGGAAGAAGGAAGCTTCCCCATAGTCAGAAAGTCTTTAGATTAAACCGCAAAGATAATTACATAAAGCATTAAGGATTTACTATTATAGTTATATAAAAGGGATAGCAACCTCTATGAATATGGTCTCGCTCACTAATTTTTTATTTTTGGTTCTGTCTCTTAAATGTCCTGAATTCCATCTCCTCATAAAGTGGAGATGATGATTTCAACTGAATAATCATGAAATAGCACACTGAACACAATCATCACTATGCCTTGACTCGCTTCTTTTCTCTCTTGCTTGCTTGCTCCCATCACCTTTCCTCTCTCATCCTTTATCTAACTGGGTCCAATTGCAGTACTTACTGCAAGTAGTAAGTCTTCTTCCCTCTAGCCTGATTTACTTATGCAGCTCAGAACATTCTGCTTCTAAGAAAATGTCTCCTGGGACTCTAGTGCTGTTTTACATGTTATACTGTATTATATTATTCTAAGAGAAAGGTATTCTTACATTATTAATATAATAATTACGCATTCTATTTTTAAATAAATATAAGTTAAAATAACTAAAATAATTATATGCTTTTATATTATATATAATTATATTATTATAACTGTAACATATATGTATTTGTAAACTATTCCAAGAAACTAGATGAAATATATGTTTGCCTCTGTCATAGAACTTGTCACAAAATAGCTGGAAAGCATATGCTACAAAAATTTCACCTAGGACTCATTTTTGTTGAATAAGGTATCATCTAACCTGGGCAATGTTTCACTTGGCATTCAATCAATATTCATTCTTGAATCAATTTCATTTGAGCTACTTGACACTTTAAAATAAAGAGGAAGGTCATATGGAAATAAGACATGGATTGTGGTGGAATAAAGAGAATCCTAGACTAGGCACTAGAGGAACTGGGATTATATTTGACCCTTTCATGAAAACAGTGGACACGATATAAGATGGTCGTGACATAAAAAAATCTATTAGTACTGCTCTGGCATAGTTTGGACTGGGATAGTTGAGAATATAGGCTGCTCTGGCCTTCAAAGAAAGTGCGTTGGATAGACCCTGGAAATTTAAAAAAAAAAAAACATTTTTGTATAGAATTGTCATAGGTTTTAAGGAATTCAAGAAAAGAACTTTCAAAATCACAGTTGACCTTTGAGCAACATGGGAGTTGAAGCACCAATGCCCAACTTTTAACTCTCCCAAACTTAATCACTAATAGCTTAAACATAAATTAACACCTGTTTTGTATATATTCTATACTATAGTCTTACAATACAGCATGCTAGAAAAAATGTTTTTAAGAAAGTCATAAAAAATAAAATACATTTACAATAGTGTACATGTATTTATTGAAAAGAATTCATATGAGTGGAACTTTGCAGTTCAAGGATCAACTCTATTTAAATGGTTAGTCAGTATCCTTTTAGCCTGGAAATGTTCTGATCCCAGGGTATATATGATGGTTTTAATTCAGAGATTCCACAAAACCCTGGAAATATGGCCTTCAGTAATAAAGATTGTCATTTTGAGAGGAAAGCTCTGAGTGAAATAAGATCCTAAAGCCTTTAGGATAATTTAAGCAGGTATTAAAAAAGAAAAATATTGGTGAAGCAGATGAGACATAAGTTATGGTGCCAGACAATTTCTACACAGTCACAATAATTATCTCAAATTTCATCTAAATCAATCCTAAATCCACGTCATTGTGATACAAACAATAAAACTATGGCAGTTTTGTGAACTTCAGTGGTCCAAAACCAATCTCAATTATAAAACTGAAAATAAACAACTAGCTACAATATAGCTCCTATTCAACCAGACTGGGATTTTGCTTTTTGTTTGTTTGTTTGTTTGTTTTAAATGATGTTAAATATTTGACCTATTTAGTACTAATTTAATATTTCTCCCCCCCAAAAAAAAAATTCCTTTCCTCAGGCTTTTATCCTTCTGTAATACCAATTTATCTTTTTGTTTATAGTTACACTCTTTTTTAAAATTTATTTATTTATTCAGAGAGAGCGAGAGAGAGGCAGAGACACAGGCAGAGGGAGAAGCAGGCTCCATGCAGGAAGCCCGACGTGGGACTTGACCCCGGGGTCTCTAGGATCACACCCCGGGCTGCAGGCGGCGCTAAACCGCTGTGCCACCGGGGCTGCCCTATAGTTATACTCCTTAAAAAAAAAAAAAACAGATCATGCATTCTCCTACTTCCTTGAATTAGCTGTTTCTCAAATATGTCAATACATTTAAAAGCAATCTGAATATGACATAGAACTACGAAATACACTAGTTCCCTCTTATCCATAGGGAATATGTTCCAAGACTCCCAGGGGATGCCTAACAATAACCTCAGTCAGTAGAAGCAAAATCTATGTAAACCATGTCTTTCCTATGCATACACACCTATAGAAAAGTTTAATTTATAAATTAGGCACAGAAAGAGGTTAACGACAATGACTAATAATAAAATAGAGCAATTATAATAATACACTGTAATAAGTTATGTGAATGCAGTTCTCTCTCAAAATATCTTATTGTACTGTCCTTTTTTGTGATGATGTGACATGACAAAATGCCTATGTGAAGACATGAAATGAGGTCAATGATGTAGGCATGATGACCTACCATTAGGCTACTATTCATTGCCCTTCCGATAATTTGTTAGAAGGAAGATTATCTGCTCCTGGGTCCCAGATGATGTCAGGTAATTCAAATCATGAAAAGTGAAACTGTGGAAAAAGGGGCTACTGTAATACCTTAATGTTAATATCACATTTTAATTTGCCCTAGGCAAAGTTAATTTACATAGTGAAGTGTTAGGCCAACAAGATCAATTGGATTTAGAAAAGCATTCTTTATTTTCTTGATTTCAAGATTAATATTTGAGAAGTAAAACTAATGATACAGCATTAATAATATCTCATTTATCCCATACAATATTTCACCAATCCTGCCAGCACTTTTTTAAATTGCTTACGTTCATTTTTAGGCTTGGATAATGAAAAATTCATCTCTTGCTAATATGAAGTATGTGTGATCCTTTCAAATAATGCTATCCACAGTTGATATAGTATAAAGGATACATAAATGATGCATAAATGCAAATATTATGGATAGAGTTTTTTGGTCTTCATTGAACTATAGTTTTATGCAGGTTTCCACATGCATATTTTGCATATGTATTTAAGTATGTGTATGTGGTGTGTGTGTGTGTGTGTGAGGTGTGTGTGTGTGAGAGAGAGAAAGTGAAATGACCTGTATATGGGTTCAATATTTAATGCCTTCTTTTATGCACTATCAATCAAACCATTCCTAATATATACGGAGAAGTTATTTATCTCCAAACTAGCAATTACATTACTGCACATATGGCACAACCATTCATATTCACTTTCTTCCTCACTCAGTATATTCATTCCTTTTACTCCACCTCCCAGCATGATGCTTCCTCATCAAATTCTAAGTGCAAATGCCAAAAGCCTATCAAGTGTATCTCTTTTCTGTTCTTATTTGACAAACATCAATTCTGATTCACTACTCTTGTTTGTGTCAGTTCTTGTCATATTTCCAATGTTGGGGATGCCAGTAAAGAAATAAATTTGTTATGAAAACTGGACACGTTTATGTTTTGTGTCTGCTTGGCTGGGCATTGCCACCTCTGGTTGCTGTCTCCTTTGTCACTGAAATATCTGTTGTCTTGCCTTATAACACATAAAGTCTTCATCAGGAAGAAAGCTGTTTTTGAATATGCTCTGAAGTCTACAGAGTAATCCAATCGGAAGGAAATGATTGGGAATCATTAAATTTTCTCTAACATTACAGGGCTGTGATGACTTTATCAGCTTTGTCATATAAGCACTAATGTTTTTGCCTTCAAACTAACTATGGCTTTTGAAATCTCACTCTGACTGTCAGTAAAGCCATTTCCATTCCACTGAAAATCCTCACTGCAGAGTTCCCAGGAACTTTCAAATTTCTGACTAGGATGTTTGCTTTCCCTGTGATTAGACTATAGGTCAGATCTAACCTTAATTTCTGTAGGTTCAATCATCTTGCTATTTCCACTTAGATTTAGAAATCTGACCCCAGAGTCAACCAGAAAATCCTTAAATCCACAAATGTTTCATGAGAATATTTTTTAATAAATAAACTTCATATCTTCCTTTCATTCCTTTGAATATTGCCATTGACCAAATGAAACTAAATTAAAAAATTAAAATATATATTTTTTCATCCAGAGAGACCAATTCGCTGTTTAATAAGGACATCAAGAGGACAATTTCTTGGGTGGAATAGGACTAGTATTTTGGTATCAACTAGTATCAACTTTTCAGGCATCAAAAAGATTTTCCAGTATTCATAGATACAACCGTTTTTTTTTTTTTTAATTTTTATTTATTTATGATAGTCACACAAAGAGAGAGAGAGAGGCAGAGACACAGGCAGAGGGAGAAGCAGGCTCCATGCACCAGGAGCCCGACATGGGATTCGATCCCGGGTCTCCAGGATCGCGCCCTGGGCCAAAGGCAGGCGCCAAACCGCTGCACCACCCAGGGATCCCGATACAACTGTTTTTAAGGGGATCTGACTCACATTAACCAGACAGAAATGTCTGATGTAAAGTCCAGAATTTCAATTTATTTTATCATTAAAACAATGCAACTGGAAAACTTAGCAAAATGTGCACATTGGAGAGATTAGTGTAAGTTCTTCCAATGAAAAAAACTCTATTGGAAAGAAAATCCTAATCAGTGTATTATGTATTAAGCACACAATCATAGCAAGGAGAATTCCTTGAAAATATTAATGACCAGTGTTATCAAGTCATTTGTAATTCATCTGTCTTTTCTATAGGAATAGTTTTACTCAGCAGACTGCATTACTGTTTCAATTTATTATGAAATATTTCCCTAGACATTGTTGTAGGTACATTGACATACTGTTGCTGTATCGAACCCTTATTTCTAAGATAATGTGAGAATTCTTCCTCTTTTGCCAAAAGTTTCTCTGGGAACAGAGTCCTATTCAATTAATTTGGTTGATCTTAATAAATCATTTTGACTTCAAAGTTGAATTAACTAGGCGATACTCTTAAATATTAGTTCATCTTTACTTGATTAAATTCTCATAGCTACACTTTTCTGAGCAAGATGATCATGAATTTTACTGTCCAAACTGGAGTATTTTTGATACTTATTTTGCTGTAACTGGATTTTGCCAAGCAAATGGTGTACTAACGTTACCTTACTTGTAGGTAATCTACTTTTTTTTTTTTTTTTTTTCAGATCACGAATGTCATCTGGGGAATTTTGTTGTTTTCTCTTTTTACCTCAAAGTTCTGGGATTGCATTTTTGTCATCCTTGACCTCTTCAATAAGGACTGCTGTTCTCCTGTCTATATGGTTTCTTTAGACTCATTACACTCTGTTAGTCATTCCTTTCTCTTTTTTCCACATCTTTCTGGTTTCAAAATATTGATATTAGAACTGAAGATATTAGAACTCTGATGTAAAATAATAGTTGTTTTGATTGCATGCATGTCTTGTTATGATGTCACATTCTCTCAGTTCCATCTGGAAATTTCTTTTAGGAAGACAAATTTTGGGACAGTCTCAACACACATAGTCCAAGTCACCCCCGACATAGTTCCTTTGGTAGAGATCATTCCATCTGCTCATATTATAATTAAGTGGGGGCATTGACTGAATTCTGGCTAGTGGAATATACCACTTGCAGGTCTAGCCTCTGAAATCTCCCAGGAGTTTCTCTTTTTTCCACCTTCTCCAGGCCAAATCAGAAACTAAAGTAAAGGATTCTGGGGCCATAGAAAGAAGCAGAAGGATTTGATTCGATACATGTTGGCCCAATCATACAGACTCTCTCTGGTCTGAAAAATAAGCTTACATTATTGTAAGCCACAGCGATTCAATTTGCCATAACAATTAATTTTCCCTGCTTAATATGAGCGCCATTCCAAACAAACACATAAAACCCCCACAAAAAAAAAAAAAAAGTCCTGTCTAAAAGTCATGGAATGCACTAGTAAAATAATTACAAACTTATCAGAGCATAAAAGGACTTTCAAGACTTTTTCCAAGTATACTTTTACTGATAGTTTAAATCATGATGAACTGCATTAAAAGTATACATTAATTACAATATTTCTTTAGATTTTATTCATTGAACAATGTTTATCAAGGTCTTACTAATTTAAGTCTTATCATCATACACCTGTTCAACTGTTCTGCACTCCCAATTTACCACCTTGTCACTAGACCCTCCATTCTCTAATCTATTTTGCCCAGTGTTTCCCGGTTAATCTTCATAAGACACTAATTAATCAGCTCCCTCTGTGCACAACCCCCAAAGCCTTCCTTTTTGCCACAGCACAAAATCCAAACCTTTTGGCTTCTCACTTAAACTTTTGTTATCTTCTCCAAACTGCCTAAAAAGCCCAAATGACCAAGTCTAATACTTACTAATTGAACACCCACTAGATTAAACCTCATGTTAGTCACTGTTCAGTAATCTCCCTAACAAGTAGCTTGCACTTTGCACTTCAACAGGGAAGATAATTAGCTTTACAAGGATTGAATCTTCTGCCCCAAATTGCATCAGTAGAAAGTGCCAGTGTTGAAGTTTACAACTCAGACCATTTGTATTTGTCTGCATTCTGCTAGTAATTTTGCCTTGCATTGTGCTTATTTATCTCAAAAACAAGGGTAAGCAAAGACATGTAAACAACCATGAGAACTGAAACTATTCAAAGCTATCTTAATAATCAATATAAAAATTGTGATTATTTCACAAATTGTAAAATTTTTTCTCAAATATTAAAAGTTTTCATACTGATAGGAACATATAGTAAAATTAAAAAGAAAAGCAAAAAAAAGCTAATATTTATTTAGTACACAATTTAAATATTAGAAACACTGAGAATTAATGTTTTCTTTCTTTGTAAAAAGTCACCAAGTGTAGTTTAAATAGCGCTTGCTTGCCTTCTTTTACATAAAACTTATTTAAAGTAACTTCTTCACAACTTATATGAAGTGAACGCCTTTTCTAGCCTTAGCAAATTGGTGTAACCCTTTCTTTTTAAAAATATTTTATTTAGGGCATAACCCTTTCTAATCATGGACAAGGCTCCAACATGTTACCTGTTATACTTTCAATATCATATAAAATTCCAAGAATTTCTTAAATGTGAAATGTGCTTTGTTTTGCTTTATCTTTTGTCAGCGTTACCTCCTTAGACACATTTTGATTCTTCACAACAAGTTTCCTCACTTATGTAAATAAAGCTTCCCTTTAATTAAGTTTCTTCTCTAAAGTTTCTAGAATGGGGATCCCTGGGTGGCGCAGCGGTTTGGCGCCTGCCTTTGGCCCAGGGCGCGATCCTGGAGACCCGGGATCGAATCCCATGTCGGGCTCCTGGTGCATGGAGCCTGCTTCTCCCTCTGCCTGTGTCTCTGCCTCTCTCTATCTCTCTCTCTGTGACTATCATAAATAAATTTAAAAAAAATTAAAAAATAAAATAAAAGTTTCTAGAATGGTAGCAATGTCAATCCTTAGGAGTAATCCTTCTATAATTCCACTTAGGTTCGATTCAAAGTTTACATCCTATATCATCATTTTTTTTGTTCACCTGTTGCATTTTTATCTTTATTGTCCAATTCCTTTTCCCAACTTTTCGGTTTTGAAATTGCCTTATGGGTTTACTACTAGCAAGGCAATACAGACAACACTACATCCTTCACTGTCTGTGCATGATTGACTAACAAATGTGCAGTGACCAACTACCGGCAGAGTTTGGAAGAAATAGCATAACTGGTCACTGATCTTGCTACACATCTGTTAATCATGTAGCAGTTTGTAAACTCAAGACCCAGTAGTAAAAGTAGTGAAGCTGGTACTTTATGCAATTTGTTTACAGTTAATAAGGCAACTGAAATTTAACTAACCTGAAATTTTTAATTAACTAAAGCATGGCAAGTCAAATTCATACATATCCACCAATGATTCTCAAATAGTCAACTCCTATTTTTATGGGCATTCTTTCTTTTCCTTATATATAATTTATTTAAAATTTTTAGCTGTTCTTTCAGCCTCCTTCTCTTCTTGATATCAACCGAAGGACTGAGGCAGGGTCTCATACATCTTTAACACATTTGTATTTGCTGCTTTCCTCCTTCCTACTCTCTCCCTCTCATCATTCTTTTTATATAGATCCTCCTAAGCTCTAGGCTGGGATGCCAAAAATATGTACCTCAAAGGGGCAAGCAAGAAATACAATGGAGTGCTATAGGAAAGGGGCATGTGGTAACTGAGAGAGGTATACTCCTCATGGTACACTGAGCATCTTCTTGACTCAGGAGAATCTCTGGCATGTCAGAAAGAGACCTCAATCCTCCTAAATTTCAGATCTTTTCCCCATGAAGTATAACATTTTCCCTTATAAAAATTACTTTTGTATGGTAGTTCCTTAAGCAATTAAAAACAAAATTACTATCTGATTCAGCAATTCCAGTTCTGGGTATATACTAAAAAATTAAGAACAGGGACTCAGTTATACATCAATGTTTGTAGCAGCAGTATTCACAATAGCCAAAAAGGTGCAAGCAATTCAAGTGTCCATTGACAGATGAATGGAAAAATCAAATGTGGTGTGCACATACAACAAATGTGATGTGAATGGAATATCGTTCACCCTTTAAAAGGAAGGAAGTTCTAACACATGCTACAACATTATGCTAAATGTCATAAAAGGATAAATACTGTATGATTTCAATTACAGGAGGTAATTCAGGCAGTCCAATTCTTTGAAATAATAAACAGAATTGTGTTTACCAGAGGCTGGAGAAAGAGGAGAAAGTGAAGTTATTTAATGCGTAGAAAGTTTCAGTTTTTAAGTTTTGCAAATACTTCATGTCAGTAGGCCATCTGCTTAAAATGGTTCAAATAAGCTATGTATATAAAAAACATGCCTTATTTTTAAATATTGACTCTTCTTTTCTTCAAAAAAAAAAAAATCAGTGTAGGAAGGACCGAACTCACCTGTTTTAGGGCTTGAGTCTGATACAATGTTCAAGCGGGATCCTTAAGAAAAAAGTTAAATAATTCAATATATTGCTGACAGAAAATAACTCTGTTTTGACGTGTTGAATAAAAATCCTGCTCTTAACATGTACACGCTTGATGATTATAGGACTGTCCCACAGGTTAGCTTCTGTTCCAAATAATTTTAATTCTTACCCCCATTCCACTACTCACATAATTCTGTTAGAACATTCTCATATGATGTCTAGTTTTGCAAGTCCATACTAAAAACTCCTGAAACCTTTTTACAGGGGTATTGTTAGAAATACTAGTCTTGAAAGTGATTGCAACCCTATGTATATATCAGTCTAAACCTAAATATAAGGTATTGCTTCTGAGCAGAATCCTCTTAGCAGATTTTAAAAATGCTCATGGCCAAAGTGACTCATCATGAGGGAAAGTAAGGTAGAAGAAAGATCTTATTGGAAAGAGATAGTTATCTTAACCAATTAAAAAATAGCAATCCGAGTTAAAAACAAATGAATTATTGAAAGAGCAGTATATAACAAAATAAGAATGATAAAAAATATACTACGGAAAAGGGTAAAATGTCATTTAAAATTGGCAGGGATGAAGATATGTATTAAACAACCTTACTTGGATATTAAGATTGGGACATATGAAAAACCTAGGAACAAAGCTAACGGGAATTATATGGTGGTAGGATCTTTGGATCAGGAAAGTTTTATATTTGAAAAAGGAAGAGGGGGAAGGAATAAAGAGAAAGTTGTGTACTCACAGAAAAATGGATTTAGCGGAGCATTCACAATAAAGCAGGTGGAAGGAAATTCTGAAACAGAAGGCCAGGGCAATGAAGCAATGGTACTAGGACAGGGAATATATGAACTTGAATGAGTACTTGGCAAAGAGGGAATACCAGATTTCATCACTAATGATACAAGATATAGCAAAGAGGTAGTCAGAAGAGGAAGAGATGAGTGGAATCAAGAAGACATACTTGCCAACTACATTTGCCATCTGTTAACATGACAGTGTGTCATAAAGTAAAATTGTTCATAAAAACTAATGAATCAACTTTAAAAAATACAACCTGTGACATCTGATGCACAGATAATTAAATGCTTGTTAATTTACAGATCATGTGTGAATTAATTGACAGCCTAAGTATTCAACTGTCAACAAAGTGTGTAGGTCCTAAGAAAGAGAAGTGCTACTCCTCCTACTATTTTAAGTTACAGTATTTTTATGTTATATATTAACATATTGTATTGTGTGCAAGATACTAAGAAAGATGTTCTTGGAAAAAAGGTAAAAAGACAACGTCTATGATATTAAGGTTTAGGTGTGCCTGAAGTTACCTACTATCGGTCATTAATAGAACATTATGCAAGTATTGATAAAATAAGAGTAGAACATTGGGAGGAAAATAAATTTCTACCCAAAGTGTATACCACGAATTTTATCACCATTGAATTAGTAGCTGATTAAGTAATTTTTCTTACTGTTTCCTATGATATGGTTGATTTTTGTTATGAAAAAAGCAATAATATTTTAGATTGTGAAGGACATCTTCAGAGGCTAACATAACAGTAAAATAAAGATTCAGAGATCTTAGAGGTGCTGCTTATTTTTGCTCTAGCAAGATTGATCATTTTCTCCAGAATGGATGACATGAAGGCAATATTGGCTAAAAAGGAAACTAAAATATAAACATCCCATTGCTGCAGGAAGATGAGACAATACCCACTTCTAGGGATCTCCAGTTAATCCTTTGGCTTGAGCTTATTGTACACTTTTATTTCTATCATTAGACTCTTGAAGTTCCATTTATTGAAGCTTCATAACAGGTAAACAGATGAAATGATCCAGGTTTTTGTTCATTCAACAAGCAGGCAATGATTAAAGTAATCTTGGTCAAGATATTATAAATATTATAAATATATTGTGTACTACTTAAAACTTCTGATTTAGTTCATAGAGCAATGGTTATTTAATGGTTATTTGAACATTATTACTACAAATACAGGTATTTTTCTATCTTTTTTATTATAAAAATTTCACATACACTCATTTAATAGAAAATTTAAATAAATGACTTTTTAAAATGTAGTTGTTAAGTAAGATTATAAAATAAATGAATACAACAATTTTTTGGCTCCAATAAAGATAATTCTTTTGGCTATGGTTAACTATTGCATTAAAGGTCAGATATGAGGTACAGAGTTTTAAGAACTGTAAGTGAAAAAATAGGCCTTCATATTTCACTTTCCTTGAGAAAATAATTTGAGTATTGATTATGTAGTTGTATGTGAAAATCTCTGGAAAAAGAGCATTTGAGAATCTGCCTAGATGCTTATGTATTAATCACTTTGGGATCCTTTTGTAACATAAACTTTGTATCAATTATTCCATAGGCTTCCATGTTGATGTGTTTTGTTATGTCTGGTAGAAATTTAATTTTTTAAAAAATTTATGAACTAAATGTCCCTTATCATTAATAGATTCATAATGATATCAAAAGGTCACACAAAAGGTCACACGTAGGTTATTGTTCATTTTACATTACATTACATCTGTTCTCTGGAAAGATAGTCATAAAAGGAATGTTTCAAATCGGTAAAGAAAATGACTTGACATGTAACTGCTAATAAAATTGGGTACCTGGCTGGCTCAGTCAATAGAGAATGTGACTCGAGTTTGGATTGTAAATTCAAGCCACATGTTGGGTGTAGAGATTATTTAAAAATAAAAGTAAAAAAAAAAAAAAAAAGATAAACTGTTGAAAAAAATAAATAGCATTTGGGCTCTTTCTCTTCCTTTTTCCTCCTTATTTATTTTTTTCTTTTATTTTGTTCTCTTTTGTTCATTTTTTTCTCTTTCATTATTCCTTTCCAAAGCATTGTTATTACCTGAATTAACTACTGGGGATGTGTCTCTAGGGAATAAATGTATAATAGAAGGCTGTTAATGCACAAGAAAAAAAAATACTTGGGGCACCTGAGTGGCTCAGTGGTTGAGTATCTGCCCTCGGGTCAGGGTGTGATTCCAGGGTTCTGGGATCAAGCCCCACATCAGGATCCTGCTTCCCCCTCTGCCTAAGTCTCTGCCCCTCTCTCTGCATCTCTAATGAATAAATAAATAAAATCTTTAAAAAAGATACTTGGTTGTATATTTCCTTTATAGCAATAATATCTGTTCAAAAGGAATTTGAAAATGTAATAAGTGAAAATATTATTCGTAATGATATCTACCTATCTGGTTTTTTGGTGATAAGGTATTTCAGAGTTAACTTTGCTTCTGCTATGAGTTTGCTGATCAGTTATTCCTCGGATCTAATGATCACTTTTAACTACTAAATGTATTTCATTTAAATGAAAAATCTATTTGCTAACTTATTCCTTTTTGTGTTTTACTTTAATATATTGTAAAGCAGAAGACTTTATTTCTTGATGAGTTTTAAATAAGACTATCTTTAGAGAATACTTCACTTTTAATCTATTGAAAGCATCAATTCAGTAGTATTTATTGAACTTCTGATATGTACTATCTGTTGTATTTGGCGTGGAGACTATAATACCCCACAAAACCAGATACATTCCTGGACTATGTGCAACTAAGAGTGCAATGTGAATAGAGTAGATAGAGAAGACCTAACAAAGGGAGGATGTGAGATGGATATTGAAGACTTAAAATGATTTCTACCAGTAGAGAATGAGAATGCTGTGTGGAAAATAAAAGCAAAACAGCCACCACCAAAAAAGGAGCAACATCATCAAGAGAGCCACATAGAGTGTCTCCAACTTCAGTCTATGTCACAAGAAGACCAGCTATTAACTCTCCATAAACAAGAGACTGTTGTGAAAACTCCCAGGATGGAGCTGAAACCTGGGAGTGTGTCCCTGGGCCACAGAGACCGAGAAGGACCACATCAGAGAGGTAAGAGCAACAGCTACACTGACCTCATCTGCCTTCCTGGAGGACACAGCACTGCAGAGAGGGACCCTGGGCCTATGGTTTATCCTGTAGGGGAAATGAGCCCAAGGTGGACCTCCAGGCAACCCCATGTTGCAGGGCAGCTCTCAGATGGCCTGCCCCCCTGAGTGTCCCCTCACATGGGCCACTGGGGAAATCTGCCAGTCTTGACCACTGAGGATGAGGCATAAACAGAAAAGGGGGCAGAGATTACAGCACCCGGCGCTCAGATCTTGGCCAACTGCACTTGTCTTGGAAGCTGCTCCCAAACCGGAGATCTACAGACAGCACCTCGGTGCAGGTGCAGAGGGAAGCCTGTACCTCATCTGTCGGGCAGCCTAGTGGTCAATATCGCCTGGTTTGGGTCACCAGCCAGTGAGCTGAGACTATGCCAAGAGAGAAGTAAATCTGAAGTCCTCCCTTAGGGCAATATAGCCTCCAGTCCTGGCCAACCAGGAAGATCCATCAGAGCCTTCTGTAGCTATGGAGCCTGTCCTGAAGCAGGAAACCAAACCAGCAATCCTACCCAACTATGGTCACAACCTGTGAGCCCTACAGAACAAAAAGAGAGTTAACAGGGACTCTAGAGAGCCCTTCTTCTTCTTCTTCTTCTTCTTCTTCTTCTTCTTCCTCTTTTTTTTTTTTTTTTTTTTTTAGATTTTGATTTATTTATTCATGAGAGACACAGAGAGAGAGGCAGAGATATAGGCAGAGGGAGAAGCGGGCTCCATGCAAGGAGCCTGATGTGGGACTCGATCTCAGAACCGCAGGATCACTCCCTGAGCTGAAGGCAAACGTTCAACCACTGAGCCACCCATGTGTCCCCTAGAGAACCTTTCAATCCAGACCACAGGACTATCCAGATGTAGAGGTCAGCCTCAGCCTGGCCTTGATAAATGGTGAACACAGCCTGCTTGCAGCCTGGCTCAAGCAGGGAGCCTGGCCCAGTGATGCAGTCCCATCAGACAGCACAGCCCACAGCCCCACCTGATAAGGGAGACCACCTGATAAGTGACCTTGACCCTGCCTCATCACTGAGCCCAACTGTGAGATGCAGCTGGAGGCCCCTCCCAGCCAGAAAGCCCAGCTAGCAATCTCACCCCACAGGGAAGCACTTATCAGCCTACATACTCATGAAGCTCAGCCTGCAGCCTGCTCAACCTTGGAGGTAAACTTTTAAGATTTGTATTTGTCCTTGGTGAATAATCTCATAGTGGCTGTGAACTAGATTTTGAGTGAAGGAGCCTCTACAGCAGTCTATATTTTTTAAAACCCTTTTCTTCCCAGAGCAACTCGATGGCTCAATGGGTTAAGGGTCTGCCTTGGGCTCAGGTCAGGATCCCAGTGTCCTGGGAGCGCCCCTAGGACTCCCTGCTCACTGGGGTGTCTGCTTCTCCCTCTATGCTCTGCTAGCACCCTCCCTTTCTCTCTCGCCAAATAAATAAATACAATCTGAAATAAAAAGACTCTTTCTCCTGATGTTGTTGTTTTCCTTCAGTCTCAGGCAAGTATGAGGAAGGTTTTGATTATCTGCAGGAGTGACGACATTTCAAAAACACGATAAAATTTACACCTTCAGGAAACAATGCAAGTTTTCTCCAAGGAGTTTTTCAGGTAACTACTATGTAAAATTTCCCTTTGTGTCAGGGGTCTGACTGTAGGGAGACCACAGTCCATTTCCTTGTCAATCCACCCAACATCTTTCCCTTTGCTCTCCTCACTCCCCCTCCACCCCTACCATTGTGCCAATCTGGTGAATCCATCTCTTAGTGTTTGGATCAGGCTGTGTCACAAGTGCTCAAAACTTAATCCTTGGCAGCTTGCATTACCTCCCTCACCCCCAGCTTTATGCAATGGCACACTAAGATTCCAACTGATTATCATGCTCTCCTTCCTTGTTTGCCAGCCCTGAAACCGGCAGATTGGTGCACACACGCATGTCTCTCTTTGATCCCAGCTCTTCTTCCAACTTTCTAGCCCACACTTCAGCCTCTGGCTGAGCATCTGTGTTCTCTAGAACTGCTCTCAATGGAGGCCAGCCTGCCCACGGTGGGGGCCAACCCATCCCATAGCTGATCGCTTTCTTTTTCTACCACAGTGCACTCTGCACAGTTCTTCAGCAAGTGCATGGAACCAGGTGCATTTGGGGGCAGGTCTGTACTCATGCCACACTCCACAAGCACTTGATATACAAGTCATCCTTTCCTCAGAGGTGGATGGCCTACTTGGAATTTTCCTCCTGAATGCCTCTTTCCCAAGACCCATCTCTGATATCCTGTATTGCTTGTCAATTGTTGGTTCACAGACTGACCCCGTACACAGAAGG
Source organism: Canis aureus (assembly GCF_053574225.1). Taxonomy (NCBI): domain Eukaryota; kingdom Metazoa; phylum Chordata; class Mammalia; order Carnivora; family Canidae; genus Canis; species Canis aureus. Next base: position 82,955,610 of record NC_135612.1, read on the forward strand.
AACTTACATATGAGGTTTGTCCTGGGCAGACATAGGCAAATAGCTCTCTATACCTGCCAGTCAGAATCTTAAGTTCTATAGAAGCCTTACCTGGGTTGCCTCATGTATATCATCCAGATAGCTTTGGTAACACATTGCTGTCTGAAAATGGATCCTACCTGATCCTTGAAAATGGATCCACCTGAATGGTGGGAGGACCATACATTCCAAGGACTGGGTGAGGAGCCCCTGATTGTCCCAGTCTAGACTGAGGGTCAACCAGCAGTCATGTCCTCTCAATGACCTCTTCCAATGGTGTGTGTACATAAAAGATTTAAGAATACTATAACTATTTGTAAAAGACAATCTGGTTTAACCTACTGGGTAAATTACATATTCCAATTAGCTCTTTCATATAGGACAAAAAGATTGAGTTGAAATTCGTTTTCATGGTCTTTGTAGTAAAAATGTTGAGCCAAGAGATGTAAGACGTTATCCTGTGGAGTACAGCCAAACTCATTAATCAGATTGAAATGGATATTGCATCAAATGACAGTATCTGCTAAGAAAACTACACATCTGCATTATGACCACAGGAAAAGGATGAGAAGTCAGAAAAAGCACTTCAAATAGCAAAATGTAAAGAATGATTTTAAAGATAATTCCATGTGTCTCAAGGCAGAAAGAGCTGCATTTTACACGTGATGGTTAACAAATGTCTATTTCTTATAGTAACAGAGAAAATAAGTATGAAGATTATCAAATCTAATTTTCTCAACAGTTACTGAAAAGGAGAAATTTTTATTCAATCAATACACGTTTCAAGAATCTACATATTGTCAGCATCTGTAATTGCATTAGAATTGATTAAACTTATCTAAGAAAATATTCTTCTAAAATTACATAAAACTAATATATTCCACTACTCACTCAGTATACATTCATTAAGGAGTATAAAGCAACCATCATACTAAACCTACATAGAAATGATCAATCTGAAATAAGATTCAGGAATTTCAAATACAAAGTTACCCGGAGTCAATATGAAAGGAGTAGAATAAATGCATCTGGAAGTAATGCCCCAAAGAACAGAATAAAAGTGCAAGAACTGCATTTTTCCATAAAATAGGTTAGGTTCTAAACTTTTAAAAAGAATTATTGTACTTTTAATATTGGTTAGAAAAAGCTGGAAGAATAAATACCACTGGATCTACGGAAGTGGAAAAAATAATCTACATGAGTTAGAAAAGCAGAATATCAAATTTGAAGGAAATATAGCATAAATAAACAGATCTTCATGAAAATCACAATATTTGTGTGTGATGAATTGCCTTTAAAAGAAAAACCTGGTTCTCAAACTTTTCATTTTACTACTAATGATTTATGAGTGAAAAGTCAATAATGCTTGCTTGGACAACAGAAAAAGCATGTCTTGGTCTTTAGGTAATAAAGTACTATGGAGACAAATTATAACATACAGTTTATTTATTTTTTTTTTTAGTAAGTCAACAAACAGGGATTGGAGATATAGTGACACAACCATGTATGAAGTAAAGCAAATATGAGAAAGATAAATAACTTAAAGATCATATAATACAACTGTTATGGACTGAATTGTGTTCCCCAAAATTCATATGTTGAAATCTTAACATCTAGAACTTTGGAATATCATTGTAATGGCCGGTAGGGCTTTTAAAGATAGTTAAATTATAATGAGGCCATTAGGGTGGGCCCTAGTCCAATACCACTTGTATCCTTATAAAAAGACATGGAGGGGACTCCTGGGTGCCTCAGTGGTTGAGTGTCTGCCTTTGGCTCAGGTCGTGATCCTGGGTCCTGGGATGGAGTCCCGCATCGGGCTCCCCGCAAGGAGCCTGCTTCTTCCTCTGCCTCTGTCTCTGCCTCTCTCTGTGTCTCTCATGAATATATAAATAAAATCTTTTAAAAAAGAGAGAGAGATAGAGATGAAGACACAGACTTCTAGAAGGAAGAACATGTGAAGACACAGGGAGGAGACAGCCATCTACAAACCAATAGAGGCTTCAGAGGAAATCAACTCTGTCCATACCTACCTTGGACTTCCAGCCTGGCCGTGAAAACAAATTTAACCTAGTCAGTCTATGGATACTGTTTTATCCAGCTCTAGCAAACTCTAGCAAACAAATGCAGTATGGTGCTTAGTTATGGTAACCCCAGCAAACTAACACAACATCTATGGTCTGTATTCTCAGAGAAGGGACTTTCCCACCTACAAAAGAGCAAGCCTAGTCAAATGAACAAAACTTCCCTAGGTCAGAACACGATTATGAGAGAGAGAGATGATAGAGATAGATTAGAGATAGAGATAGAGATAGATAGATAGAGATAGAGATAGAGATAGAGATAGATAGAGATAGAGATAGAGATAGAGATAGAGATAGAGATAGATAGAGATAGAGAGAGAGAGAGAGAGGATTACAACCCATGTCTGTGCGTAAAACCAAACAAGAAAAAATGAGTAATATAGAACTTTTATGGTCGTCTAAAATAAGCTTTTGTAAGCAAATGGTTCTACTTTAAAATAATAAATATATGACAAAGTATTTAGTAAATGTCAAGATTTCTAAATAATGTATAGTCAAAATTCTATATAAAGTATAGTCAAAAATTTCGGGGATCCTTGGGTGGCTCAGCGGTTTGGCACCTGCCTTTGGCCCAGGGCATGATCCTGGAGTCCCGGGATCAAGTCCCACATCAGGCTCCCAGCATGGAGCTTGCTTCTCCCTCTGCCTGTGTCTCTGCTTCTCTTTCTCTTCTCTGATATACATAAATAAAATCTTAAAAAAAAAAAAAATCACACAAGTGGTCAGATTTAGTGAACTCCTGGAAGAAATAACTTTAAATGATATAGCCATTTTGTTTAAAATAATATTTATTGGTGACTCTAGTAAGGTATTTCCGGTAAATAAATCAAACATTGAAAGATGAAAAAAACTGAATTACTCCTAGCTCACACTTCAGCCTCCAGCTGGGCATCAGACATATATAGTAATACATTTATGTAATGCCTTATCTCACATTTTGAAAACAATAAAACTTAAAAATGCATACATATATAGGTACTTCTGCTGCTGCTTCTTCCTCTTGCTCTTCTTTTCTTTCTTTCTTTCTTTCTTTCTTTCTTTCTTTCTTTCTTTCTTTCTTTCTTTCTTCTTTTCTTTCTTTCTCTCTCTTTCTTTCTTTCTTTCTTTCTTTCTTTCTTTCTTTCTTTCTTTCTTTCTTTCTTCTTTCTTTCTTTCTTCTTGGAAATAAGCCTGAAAATTTGGCACAGTAGTTTGAAAGAAAAATGAAGGAGGTTTAAAAATACTATAAAAATGAAGACGATAAAAAGACCCCATTGTCTTGTACTCACATTTTAGAATGAGATCCCAGTGAGATGTTTTCAGATGACAGAATAATTCATTGGCTTTACAGATAATTTTTTTGTTTGTTTGTTTGTTTAAAGAAAGGACCAGGGTGAGCATAAGCAGAATATAACTCTGAAATTTTCATATTTCAAATCTGAAATTCCAGATTCAGGAAAATTATAGCTTGCACACTTAATATGCAATCAATGCCTTTTTAAATATACTTAAATTTCCTGATATGAAGTCAAATAAATACATTTTTGTTAAGTAAAAGAAAAAAGTGCTAAAGATACCCTGGAATTTAAAACAGAAATAAATATTAAGGATACATGTGTGAATACTGCTCCCAGGTTCGGGTTAAAATACCTGATTGGAAGTCAGAGTGTAAAGTGCTTTATAAAACTCTTATCACTTGCTTGCTTCGTGCTATGAGTAAAGTCATTTAAACACTTAGCATCCCATTTCCCAATCAGTGTAACCTCCTTTGCCATATGACACTGGGGTCAGAATATTATATTATCATAAAAGCTCATATCCATTTTCTTTTTGACTTAAACTCTTTGATAATTTTTTCCCTCCCTTCCATCATTGTCTTCAGACGAGGAGATAGAAGCTAAATGACTTATTCAAGGGCGCTAGGCCAGCCAGCATTATGCTATTGATTTAAATTAATAGTTTTTATTTTCCCAGTTGGATTGACCCCCTGAGCCTTGTCAACTCTAATTCCATTTCCATAAAATAGGAATAATAATACTTAACACCTAGATCAATGGAGGATCTCTGTAATTATTCTCTTATACATGTAAAGTACTTTGAGCACTGAGAGTAAAGTGCAGTCTTTTCAAATTGCAGGCTGCTTAAAACTGAGAAGAGAAGGCTTGAGAGATATTATACTCTGTTTAATTTTTTGGATGGGCTGACATTTGTCAGAGGAATTAGATTTATTAGCTGTTGCTTAAGATAGCGAATTTTTTTTTTGGATTTTTTTTTTCCTTTCTAATAAAGCTCATCAAAATTTAAGATCTAAATATTACTGTCATTCTCAAGATTTACCATGGGAGAATGCATTATTATTCATGGAAATATTTTGACCACCCTCTTTAATATCTCAACCCTTCCAGCAGTCCAAACCCTGTTATTTTAATCTATCCTTTCTTGTATTTGTCAAACAACATTTTAAGTATTTGATAATCACTAGTTCAGTTACATGATTTTTTTCGGAATTAGGTTCAGTTTTTATTTTTTATTATTTGCTCTTTCTTCAATCATTTGCTTATTTACGAATTCCATTGGAGAGAGAGATCCATTTATTAGTGTTATTGTGGTGGTGGTTCTTGATATTATTATTATTATTATTATTATTACTATTAATGATTTCATGTGTAAAACTTACACGTTTACACAACTGGTAGCCATGTTGACAAAGGTCACAGAGTTAGTAGCAGAAGTTCTGTCATAATTAGACCTCTTGAGCCCCAGACCAGTAATTTTTCTTTCCTAACACCATGCAGTTTTCTGTATCTATCTATATCTGCCTATCTATCATCTATCTTATCTATCTGTATTTATTCCTGGTTAAAATGCTTTCTTCCTATTTTCGTTTTACATAATCTTTTTATTTTTCCTTTTGTATGTGTGTGTGTGTGTCTACCATTTGATACTTTTCCCAAAACAGAAAGTTGCCTGTGGAGTTAAAGTACAGTTTGGAAAGATAAAATGTCAATTAAAATGTTTAACACTCAGAGATGCTGTATGATTGTCCTAAGTTAGCAAATTGCGCAGGATCACTTTAGTTTCCTCTCATTGACTAAATAATCTCCGTCTCAGCTTAATTCCCAGTTGTGACAATTAGCTCAAATAATGTGTGCGTCCCCTTCACATTGCACTGCAAGACATATTTCAACTTTTACTTTTAGTATCACCTCCACTGTGGCTCATAGATTACCACGAAAAATGGATTTTGCTTGCATGTAAAATTATATATTATTTCCCAAAAGGGAAAAGAGTTTTGCACATAAAGTGAAACTGGCAAATAGGAGAATGTTTTCCAGCAGAGTCTTAAATATTATATTATACCCAGCAAATGCATAGCACTCAGTTACAAACTGTTCATTTACAAGTGCTTTGCAAATATACTAATTTATTGTCCTGACATCCCCAAGAGACGTTGGTGAAGTAATCTAGATATTCTACGACTTTAAAGGTGTCAATATTGCTGATCTAAATTTAACAAAAAAGCATTTTGCTGTCTTCAGTATATTTCACATTTAGAGAGTTAGATCTATGTTGCTATAAAATGTACCTAGGGTAATAAAAATTATGGAGTTTTGGAGTTTGCAAATCATTCAATGTTAAGCCTTTCTATTATTTACCCTAGTGAATTTGTAAAACAATTTCTCGTGCTATATATCATCTCATTGTCAGTTTGAAAATAAGCTTTTTAAAAATTTCAGTGAAAAGTATGAACTCTTAGAAGGACTTTAATATATATATACATATTTTAAATATGTCACTATTGCTTTAATCACACCAATTTAATAATTAATATGGGGCTGGTAAGTAATGTTACAATACATAGTAACAGCTCTATTTTTAAGTATCTGCATAACTTATCAAATCTATATTGTATATGGCATTAAATATACATTGCAATGTAATATATATGATAGTGTAACATACTATCTTATATAAAATGTCTGCATTATTCAGTAAGACATGTCCTTAGTTTCCTATCTTGCACTTGTCATGGAGAATCTTTGGAAAACTATGTTTATTTATTTATTTATTTATTTATTTATTTATTTATACAAATGAAATGGTGTCATATTCCTCCTCAAATTAGATTGGGCAAAAAGAGATCAAAAATCATTAAAGCATATCATTATTAACCATATTGGTTAAATAGAGATAATATATAGGAAGTGACATTTCATACTTATATACTTTATAGCATATGGTACTATAGGGACAAAGCACAGGATGCCCCAAATGTGCCCTTTGGCATACTGATTATTTTGAATTAAAAGTCACTTAAGTAGCAGCCATTCTGACACTCCTTTTCTCTCCAGAAAGTGGGAAATAAAACTCCCATGTGAAAGGTACCATCCCTGTGCCAGGATCTAAAGAACATTCTTAACACCAGAGAGAGGGAAGTTGGAGCTGAGAAGGCTATATAAACAAAGCTTGTCACTTTTTTTAATTTACTAGCCCAGCTCAAAATCTGTGCAGAATTTCTTACCAATCGAAAGTCCCAAATATAAGTTTTCTTTGTCCTGTCAACTTCTCATAGATTTAGTCTTTCTAAAAGTTCTAAAAAAATATAAAACCACCTGCTTTGTTCATTGCTTTAAGCCTCAATTTCATTATTAAGCCTCCATAGGCCTGTAATTAAACTTTGTATTTCTTTTTCCTATTAATCTGTCTCATGCCAATTTAACTCTTAGATCAGCTGTTAGAACCTTGAAGAGTAGGAGAACATTTTTCTTTCTCAACAGTACACAAAGCTTATTATATATCTATATCTATATCTATATCTATCTATCTATCTATCTATCTATCTATCTATCTATGAAGTAAATACTTGTTGGTTGATTATGTGGCATATTGGTTTCAGTGACAACCCCAATTGAAGGTCTCCTATATCTATACCACATAATTTTGTAGCTTCTTCCTTCAACAGGTGAAATTTATTTTTCCACTTCTTAAATCTGTGCAAGACTTGTGTTTTTTTGTTTGTTTGTTTGTTTGTTTTGTTTTGTTTTGTTGGCAATGGAATGCAATGAATTGTGTGTGGTCCTGAGCCTTATCCTTAGAAGTCTTAGAAACAACTTTTCCTTTTTCTTCCTCTTTTCTCCAATCTCTCTCTCTCTCTCTCTCTCTCTCTCTCTCCCTCTCCTCTGTATCTTCATCATGAGTAAAAGTCTAGACTGGCCTGCTGGAGTATGAGAGAAAATGTGTAAGAATGTCCCAGCTCACACGCAGCTTACTCCTAGAAGCCGCCTGCAAACCCACAGTTTTCTACAAATACGTCACAGAATTCACTGAAAGCAGAAGAACCGTCTAAGTGAGCTCAGACTAAATTATTGATCACCAATCTCACGAACAAAATAAATGGTTATTATTTAACAGACTAAGTTTTGGAATGGCTGGCTACTTAGCAATAGATAACTGATACGACATTGTACAGGATTACTACAGTTCTGGCCTTGTGGAATATTGCATACAGATAATGGATAAGAAATAACGAGCACTGGCAATGACCCTCATAGTTCCTTAAAACAATAGTAATAAAGTGATGAGTGGTAGAAGATTAATTGCTGTTTCCTATTCCTTCTTTAATTTCTGTTGTCGTAAAGATGGACCAAAGCCTTCATTTATCCAACAAACCTTGTATCCACTCTGAACCAAGGGTGGGCTAGAATCATAACAGTGTGTAAAATGAGGGATAAAATAAAAGTGTCTCTGCCATTAATGAAGCTTATAGTAAAGCAGAAGACAAACAACTTTCAAGTTACTATACAAACTAAACAGTATAATAAAAGCTATAAGGATAAACGCTAGAATCTATAAAAGAAAATTGGGGGTAATAATTAGATTGGAGGTCCATTAAAATATGCTGTAGTGATATTTTTCAGAGAGTTAAAGTTGAGTAGAAAGCAAATATATTGTAAGTCTGTCGGAAAGAGGGGAATAGCACACACAAATGCCATGAGTTGAGAAACACTTTTGTATTTGGAGAAAACAGATCTATCTGTGTGGTTGAATTCAAGTGAGAGATGATGATTCTAAACTGGGTTGGAGAGGAAGGTGGGCAACAGACTTTGTGTGGCCAAATACACCTTGACAAGGATTGTACATTGTGTCCTAAACACACAATGAGGGGCTCCTGGGTGGTTCAGTCAGTTAAGAGTCTGCCTTCGGCTCAGATCATGACCCCAGCCTCCCGGGATCAAGCCCCAGGTTGGGCTCCCTGGTCAGTGGGGAGTCTTCTTCTCCCTCCCCCTGCTCTTGCTCCCTCAAACTCTCTCTCTCTCCCTCTCAAATAAATAAATAAGATCTTTTAAAAAAATAAAATAAATGCACAATGAATCAGTGAGGAGGTTTAAGAAAGTTGGTGATATGATTCAATGCAATCTTCTTTTTTTATTTTGTTTTGTTTTTGGTTTGTGGTTTTAGTTAAGCATTTTACAGGTAGAAAGTGCAGAAATGTTACTGTGTATTTTGTATCTGTCTGGATTCTCCAGAGAAGGAAAACTAGTAGGAGATTAGATAGATAGATAGATAGATAGATAGATAGATAAGGTATTTGGCTCACATGATTATGGAGGCTAAGAAATTCCAAGAACTAACATCTGGGGGTAGTATTCAAAGAATAATAACTGATGAACACACTCTGTAACTGCACCTATTTCCAGAGACCACCCTCATACACACTCTCTGTCTTTCTTCTAGAGGGGCTCGCTCTCTAGACATTCAGCACTTTAGATGAGTTTTGTCTCTCTAAACTTTATATGAATAGAATCACAGAGCAAATATTCTTGTGTCTGGCTTATTTTGTTCTGTGTTATGTTTCTGCCTGCAGCAGCAGTGAGTTATTCCATTCATTTTCTGTATAATAGTCTATATTCTGGCTATACTTCAATTTATTCATTTATTCTATTATTGATGGGCATTTAGGTTGCATTTGGGTTTTGCTGTAAAGCTAATGCATCCATCATTTTTGTAGTTTTTTGTTGTTTTTGTTGCACCTGTGCACACATTTCCATTGAATATATACAGAGGAGAGAAATTGCCAGACCAAAGGGCATAAGTATATTCAAATCTAGTGATGATAATAAAACAGTTTCCAAAGCCTGTTATGCTCAGGTGCACATGTACCAGTGGTACAAAGTAAAACAGAAATAAATCCACTATAGGAAAAAAAATAAGAAAGAAACATGTCTGTTGGGATCTTGGCATTGGATGGAAAGAAAAAGAAATCTCTCCTGAGGATTCATACTCACAAACTGGCTCTCATCTGAATTTGCAGCTAGTGAGCTAAAACTTTCAAGTGGAAAATTTATTTTTAAGTGATCCCATGTAAGTACCTTCAGGCACAAGCCGAAGCAAATGCAAGTACTCCCTAGGGGAATGCTGGCTTTCAGCCAGACCTTACAAACATCCCATAGATAATTTTTCAGGAGAAATAAAATCACATATAAAAAAAAAATATCACACGAACAACAATAAAAGAATCACCAAGAGCAGGAAGTTACAGATCCAAGATAGAAAAGTTCAATTCCCAAGACATACAGAATCGGAGTTATGAGACAAGATAAAATTTTAAGTAGTCTTAGATAAATGAAATAATTTAAAATGTATTTAATACGAGTCAATGCAAATATCTAAGGATACATGAAAAAAGCCCAATTAGAATGTGAAGTGGATTATACAAAAAAAGTATATGTATTTACATTTTACATATAAAGTCACAGAAGGGAGCAAAAAGAGATTTGATATATTAAAGAGAAAACAAGCAATGTGAATGATTGAAAAGATACAATATGCATCTAAGTTGGTTTCCCAAAAAAGAGAGAGAGAATTGACAATCTTCAGAGACAATGACTGAGCATGTTCCCAAACTTAGAGTAAGCCTCAGATTCAGGAAATCTAATCAATTCTTAACAGTCTAAAAGAAATCCGAATTTGGACATGTCCTACTGAATCTGCACAAAACAAACAGCCAAGACAATATCTTAAAATTACACAGTGAGATAGACAAATTGCCTATGCAGGAACCATGACAAGACTGAGAACTGACTTCCCAAAAGCTAAAATGAGAGTCAGAGGGAACATAATTTCCTGCACAGTGCTGAGAGACACAACTGTGAGCCAGCCTAACGGTGCACACCCAGTGACCATCTTCCAAGAGTGAAGGCAAAATAAAGACATGCTTGGATGGATACAAACCGAGGGTTCTGTTGTTGTTGTTGTTGTAGTTTTGGTTTAGTTGGGTTTGGTTGCTATTTTTTTTATTGCCCCCAAGCCCTCCTTAGAAATATTTTCTAGACTATACTATACATGGAGGGTAAGAATCCCTGATAGAAAATTGTTTGACACGAAAGAGGAGATCATGATCCAGGTATAGTGGTAACTGTATGAGCATAGGTAAAGAAATACTTCCTGAATAACAATAATGTTACCACATTTGAGTAGTATATTAGTTTCCTTGGGCTTGCATAACAAAGTCCCACAAACTGGGTGGATTTAAATAACGAGTTTATTCTTTCACACTTCTGGAGGTTGGCAGTTTCAAATCAAGTTGTCAGCAGGGGCATGCTTTTTCTGAGGGCTCAGAGGAATATCTTTTCCATGCTTTTCCCTTAGCTTCTTATAAACCGCCGGCAATCCTTGGTATTCCTTGGCTGGTAGACACATCATCTAATCTCTGCGTCATGATTGCATGGCACTCTCTCTGTGTGTCTGTGGATCACATCTTTTCTTATAAAAATACCACTCATTGCGGATGTAGGTCCCATTCCTACTTCAGTATGACCTCATTGTAACCTAATTTCATCAGCAAAGACCCAATTTCTAAATAAGAGTACCTTCCTAGGTAGAAGGGGTCCGAATTTGAAAGGCTGCTTTTGGATGACATGAGAAACCCACACAGGGGTTAAAATAAGACAACAAAATCTAAACAAGACTTGAAAAGAAGAGGGAAGGAACTGAATGGCATAAACCATGCTTACGTCATTGCAAATGTTCTGGAGGAGAATAAAGTTATTCATTTTAGACTTTTAAGTTGAACAAATATGATGGCAATATTATTTGTATATATTACATATTTAGCAGAAAATTAAAATTAATTTATGAACATGTGTATGTTCCCATAAGAATTAAGGAGTTCCTAACAGAGTTCCTAAAACATAACCAAAAAAGTTTAAAAAAAAGATTAAAAAAAATTACCATATGCTAAGGTGTGTGTTTTGCTCCTGATGTTATATAAGTGAACAGAGTTGTTTTGTAAAAAAAAAAAAAGAGTTGTTTTGTAGTTTTGGTACAGTGTTTCATATCAAGATACTTAAAAGAAAATGAAAGGTTTTAACAAAAAAAAAATGCTGCTAATTGCAAAACTGCGCATTAATCAATGTAAGACAAGTTTCTTTGTATCTCTATCATCACAACTCAGGTACTATCGCTTTAAAGAACACATAGAAAAATAAGAAATATTTTTCACAAAAATGTCTAACAAGGGGACTTGCTTTAATCATATTTTCACAATCTTTTTACTCTAAGTCATCCATTAAGACATGAAATGACTTTGTCATACAGAACTGGGCTACCTAATAAAATTTGTATCCATGGCACTTTGTATAGGGCTCAAAAAAACAAATGAGTAATTTTTTTTTTTTCTTCCTGATATTCTCACCTGAACTCCACAACGTCCATGTTCCTTACCTGGCTTTCCATAGCCAAATATTGAATCCATGTGGGTTCCAATAATAACCTTCCCTCTTCAATGGAGACAGTTGGAGCAAGCTTATTTTCTATTTTTATCTGCTAATTACCTATTTGCAATAGAGTTTTAAAATGCTACCCTAATCCATGCCCTTATTTCCTTCTGTTATATGCGATCCCCTGTTACTTTGTTTAAATAGGTTATGTCTTTAACGGTAATTGTCTGGAAGCGAGACTTGCTGTCTGTCGGGTCACCGTTGCCTGTACCAGTTATTCTAATTTTAGGACATCACAGGCCCTATGTGATAGGGAACCACATTCTCTAAAGTACGGGCACTGCATTTCACATTTACCAATTATCAAGGGACTTGACTGGAAGATGTGCAATTGTGTGAAAAATCTTCCTTAGAGAACTCGGCTACAATGGATTGATAGGTTCTCACATGTACAAATTAATTACTTTTGTCACTTATTATTTGTGGTCGGCCTCATTCTTCTTGTCAGAAATGACAATATCTGTTCTGCATATAGGTCAGGGAGGAGGACAGGCAGAGAGAAGCGAGGTCTTTCCCTGTTAGCAATTAGAAGCTTCTTGATGCTTTTAAGTGCCTGTGGATAAATAAAACTACTATAATTGCAGAGCCATTTTTAGAATTGCATATCCACTGAGACATTTTGACCTGCAGCAATAAACTACTAGGCAGTGCTTGAACTGTTCATATCAGTTAATTAGAAAATGAATATGTAACTGAATAGATTAATTCAACAACCTTCATAAGCACAGCGATAGTTTCTCAGTACCTCAGATCCCTACTATTTTCTTTTGTTTCTCCCTTTTTCTCTTTTTCTTTCAAGAATAACCACCCATGTGTGAAAATTCCATTATAAAGAAGCCAGTGAAAACAAGTTATTTGTCATTTTTCCTATTAACTGATATCAACAAAACATTTTATTCAGGTTTTTTTTTTTTTTTTTAACACAAACTATATCATGCTTTTCTAGGAAGTTCATGAATGGCCAGAACCTTATGAAGTCATTTGTACTTGCTCTTTTGCTCTCCTTCAGGAGGAAACATAGCCTTCCCAACAAGCAGTAACTTGGATATTCATTCATTTGTTTATTCCACAGACTTTTCCTTGAGTGCCTACTGTGTACCAAGCAGTATGGTAGATATTCTGAGTAAAGATAGAGAACAAAGTCAAGTGGGTCAGGAAGTTTACTTTCTAGAAAGGGCAAGCATGATATATATAAAAATGAACATCAACCATGTAAAACGTTGACATGAAAGGATAAATATGGGTAAGTCTACTTTAGACAGAGTGGTCAGGAAAGGTCTCCATAATACTGAATGTTCACTTCATGAGCAATGTAGAGCCATTCATGCCAGAGAAATAGAAAGAAAAATCAAGGTCCTGAGAATAGAAAATTAGTACCCTAACCACCACCACCCCCATCCTACTCATCACTTATAACTGGTAAAATGTACTGATTGCAATTTGGTGAGAAAAATGTGGAGTTCCATAAGATTAGAAGACAAGCTGGAGATAGATCAGCGAGACTTCTTATGCTATAACACGGATTTGGAATTTTATTCCACATACTGCAGAAAACAACTGAAAAACAGCAAGGAAGTTATATGCTCTGACTTGCATTTTAAAAATAGGATATAGGCCGTTATGTGGGAAAAAATAGATTTCTTCTGGACAAGAGGGAAATTGGGAATCATTTAATTGGAGAAAAATGTTTTTTATTAGGAAAACCTCATAATGGAGGTGGAGAGGAGGGGATACCCTGGGTTTTGTTTTCGGTAATTATTTGAATGGTAATGCCATTTCCTAAGATGAAAATCCTGAGCAAGAACTATATTTAGGGGAAAATCATGCCTTCTATTTTGACTATGCAAAGTTTGAGATACTTAACGAAATATTCAAAAGTAGATTTGTCAAGCAAGCTTTTGTAAATATATGTCTGGCACTCAAATGAGATGTCTAAGCTTAACGTGTATTTTGGAGTTGTTGGTAGGTAGGTGTTGGTTAAAGTCATGGAAATTGGTGAGCCTTTTTTTTTTTTTTTTTTTTTTTTTTTGAGAGAGAGAGAGCACACCAGCGTGTGAGCAGGGAGGCTGGGAGGTGGGGTGGAGGGGGACAGAGGTAGAGAGAGAATCTTAAGCAGGCTCCACACCCAGGGTGGAGCTCAATCTCACGATCCTGAAATCATGACCTGAGCCAAAACCAAGAGTCAGATGCATAACTGACTGAGCCACCCAAGCATGCCCCCCATCCCATGAGCTTTCTTAAGGGTAACATCATGATTAAGTTGTCCATTAAAAATTTCACATCAGGAGTGGACTGTCTGCAGGAGTAGCTAGTGAGAGTTGAGAAACTCTAGGAGAATGTTACAGGGTAAGGTTAGAGGAATGTTCTATGATAAGAGGATGTGTCTGCAAAAAGAGTGATCAATTCTCCTAGATATAATAGGAGGAACTGGAATTATCTAGTAGATTTACTTTCTGGAGGACATTGTTAATGTCAATCAAAGCAGAGTTTAGCTAAACTCTTAGTAGGTTCTGCTTTTCTAGGAGAGATGCAGTCGCGGCAGCAACGGGTAGATTTTGCATTAATCACAAACAATATTTGTTTGCGCTGATATAATGTAATCATCCACTGAAAAATAGAATCTCTACCTGCCAAGGTGGTCCTTCCCAGTTTGTTCCATCCTTCCACATGTTACATTCAGTTAAGTTTTAGTTGGGAAGGGCTTTTTCTTGACTGTATTTTTTTTCCATAAATGATTCTATTCAGAGTAATAATGCAACAAGTTTATGTCAATTGTGTGGTTGATATGCCCTGGCTACCTGGAGTACAATACTGATAATATAAATCAGATAAAAATGATTTTATATTTAAAATTTAAAAAAGCATTCCTGATGAGATAAAAAAGATATACTACAAATATCTTTTTTTTTTTAAGATTTTATTTGTTTATTTATGAGAGACTCAGAGAGAGAGGCAGAGACATAGGCAGAGGGAGAAGCAGGCTCCATGCAGGGAGCCCAATGTGGGATTTGATCTCCAGACTCCAGAACCATGTCCTGAAGGCAGATGCTCAACCCCTGAGCCACCCACGAGTCCTGAGATACTACAAACATCTTAAGATTTATTTTTGTTATTTCTTATTTTATTTTTTCAAGATTTTTTTTTAAATCAGTAATTATAGTGATGGTAATTTAATACTGAAGACACAGTATTTTAAAGTTTTTGTTACCAAGTGCCAAGTGTAATGGGGATTTTTTTTCTTTTTCCTTTTTTTTTTTTTTTTTTGGTCATAGATTTCTTTGACCATATGCCACATGGGCATATCCAAACTATTTACAATTTAATAAAGTCTCTTACCACTTCTCCCCAAAGTCCTTACTCCTCCATATTCTTCTGAAGTTTTCAGAGGTCCTGGTGTCATTTTGGAAATGGCTCTATGGAGCTACTTTATGGTTTGCTTTCATGATTTTCAAAAGTGGATGTTGACAAAGCATGTTCTTCCCAGGGGAAGGGTTAACAGAATCTCAAAGTGTTGGGAGATGTGGAGATGCAGAGTAACTTAAATTGTCAATGCTTTGTTTTTAAACTGGATACTTATCTCAAAAAATAAATAGGAGAAAGGGCATTCTGTTGTTACATTTTCAAAATGGAGCCTGCTTACAAGCTTAACACCTGTTTTGTCTTAAAAAGTTACTCAAATATTTAAGTTAAATTGTAATACATACAAATGGGAGTGGAATCCAAGTAAAACAGAGAAGCATATAATGTAATACAGTTCTCTCTTTACTATCTCTTATATAATCATTTATTTTTCATTCTTCAGGTTGTTATAGTAACTTTTTCATATATATATCATATATATAAATGATATATATACATTACATATATATAATATTATATATATATAAAATGATTTATGGACATTAATCGGTATCTACCATGAAAAATGAAGCATTTATTCTACTTACCTGGTTTTCCCTTTCTCTGTTTTCTAATGCCTTTGATGTTTATTATAGAAAATCTCAAATATATAAGGGTTAAAAGAATAGTGTTACACCTCTGTATCTTAGATTCAACAATTATCAGCTCATATCCAATTTTGTTTCATGCATACCCTCAACCAATTCTTATCCACCTCTGATTATACTGAAGTACAGATATATTATTGTCTCTAAATATTTCAGCGTAGAAATGTAAAAGATAGGAATTGTTTTAGACATGATCACAACATCATTATCAAATTAAAAATTGAAATCCATTAATATCATTAAATATAACATGAGTTTACTTATTTTACAGGTTATCATATTTTGAACAGTTTGGGTACTTAAATCAGAATTTATGTGAAATCTATACACTAGAATTAGGTACATTCGTTTAGTACCTTTTACCCTCTGTGTTTTCCAGTATTTTTCTCTCTCTTTCGACCTCTACTGCATGTATACCAAAACTTTAATATGCATTCTATTTTTGTTTCTGTTATTTGTTATTTTCCTACTTTTTTTTAATTGATACTTCGACTTTAGGCAATGCATTCTAACTCCAAATGATATAAAGAAAAAAGTAGTGTTCTTTCATTTTTTCCACCTCTTCCTGTTGCTCATTCCTTGTATCTTATCATTCTTTTTATTTCTTTTACATTGTCAGACTGATAGTATGTACAATCATTTCTTAACTCTAAAGTATTAGATTGTATTCCGTTTTAGTTTGCTTTAGATATAGATAATATCTTCCTTGTACACCACATCATTCTTTTTTTGTTTTTCAAATGGCTAGGTATTTGATTATACTCTTTATTAAATAAACTAATATATACTGACTTTTGTTAACTGAAGCAAATATCTACAAGTATAGGGTTTACTTTCTTTAGTTCTACTCTTTGAACCTCAGGATTTTCTTAATTCTTAGATTATATCTTTGTTTTGTTCTACTATATCTTAAGTTTTTCTTAAGTGTGTAACAGGTAAATTTTCTGTTTCCTCACTTAATTTTATTTGGTTTAGATGTGGATGAAAACAGTCAAAGTTCTGAAGAAGTGCCTTTTAACTTGAATATCCATACTAAATTTGAAAGTAAATGAAGTAAATGATAAGTTTACTGAAAAGGGAAAAATGAAAAATAATAGCAGCGATAAGCTATGAGATAGGAAAAATATTTTATATTTACCTTGATTTTACAGATTTGGTGTTCTTTATCTTTTGTTTTGTTTTGTTTTGTTAATGTAAATTCAAATCCAGTAGACTCAAGAATGTTCCTTCAGTTTGTGTTTTGTTTTTGTTAGTTTTGGCCACTATGCCTTCAATAATCTACCTCAGCTTTAGTTTTTTTCAAAAAAGTAATTACTTTCTTTTATTTTTGAAAGGTGTTTTCACCGTATTTAGAATTCTGGATGGAAAGGTTATTTCTTTTTTTGTTTGTTTCTTAAGTATTTGAAAACATCACTCTCTGTTTTTTAGCTCATGTGTTGTTTTTTTTTTTATACTTTTGAGATTTTTGGATCTGCGGTTTGTAGTACTTCATTAGTTTTCGGAAAATGCTCACCTACTGTCTCATAAAATCATTCTTTCTCTTGTTCTCTCCTTCAGAGACTTGAATTGCACATATGTTACAATCTTTAATGTTGTCCCAAAGTCTTAGATTATTTTTGTTTGTTTGCTTTTTATTTGTTTTACTTGTTTCCCTTCCTTAAGTAACAATTTGGATGATTTGTATTGAACTATCTTCTATTTACTGATCTTTTGTTCACTTGTGGCTGGTGTAGTGTAGAGCCCCATCAGGGTATTCTTCATATCTGATGCTGCATTTTCTTATTTATAGGATTTGCATTTGACTGTTTTATGGGAGAAAGAGATGGCCATCTTACCGCCATATCTAAAAACATCAATTAAAATTGTTATGAATTTTTAAAATGTGGATACAGTGTATCTGTTTGGAATAATTGTGGGACTCAGAACTGAAATGAGTTTGCAATTACCACAATCTCTTTTCCTCAGGTCTGGATGAGAAGTTTACAACTGGGGGTGAAGCTGGAATGGAGCAGATTATCTTTGGATGCTTCAGGCAAGCATGGAGCCCCACCTATTTCACCAGACTATTATTTCCTACTGAACAAATACTTTAAGTTATAATCCTTGGAACTTTACCTGAAATCACATCCTAGTTTATCTTCCTCCTGTTTTTGCTTTCCTTATTCCCTTCACTTTTTCTCAGGGTAACATTTCTTAATAATCAATTCAAATTAATACCAATTTTGTAATCTACTGCTGGAGAACTCAGCCCAAGACAATGTTTTGTTTTGTTTTTTTGTACTAGGTAAATAAAATGAATAGGATAAATGCAGTAATCAAATTATACATCACATACATTGGGAGTCCCAGGGGAAACAAACAAATTCTCTGGGGCTAGAGTTCTGGAGAGACTCTGATTTGAAAGATAACACTATTTCACCAGGCTGAGGAGTGGGTGATAGGGGAGGTTTTCCACATGGTTATATGTCAGCATTTTTACCTAGTGAGTTATAACAGGCTATATAAGCCAAATAGGCCTCTCGTTCTCCCTGAATTTGGAAGGTACCAAAAGAAAGAGGACATTAATTATGGGACGCAATCATAGTAAGCAAACCAAGTGTGTGCAATGGTGTTGTCTATAGCTGCCTTTGCCTGTAATTAAAGCATACTCGGTACATTAGCATGTACTCAATATTGACTACCTACACTGAATAACCAGCTACAGAACAACAAAAGAAGACAACTATGGAATCAAGGGAGAAAGCGGGATGTTAGACTCTTCAATACGTGTTCTATCAGCCACCAAAATATTGATTTCTGGAGGCTGCTTGTGGATTTTCCTCATATATTTTAAATCTTTATATTTACTTTTTTTAAAAAATCACTTTTGTCATGTAGTTGCTTGATAAATGTTTTCTTGAAATTTAAATCAAAGGATAGACTTCCAGAAGTTGGTAAACCGATTTCTTTAGATTTTTTTTTCTGGTACTTTTGTAAAATCACTAAGCTGAGAACTTAAAAACCTTATATTGCATTTAACCTACAGAATTAGTTATATATTACTATTTCTATTCAGAGATGATGGAATTTAAGCTCAGAGAGGTTAAACAGATTACCAAAGTTCACCCAGTTAGTGGTTATGTCAGTTCTATTGAATTCAATTCAAACTCCTACTTAAATATTGCACAAATGGCACTCTCATTCATAGAAAATACTGCTACATCGTCCATTTATAGTCCACCAAATGCATACAATTTCCATCAAAAGTATTGAATTACCTCTTATGCCACGACACTATGCAATTTTTAATTTTATCAGTACTGCAAACAGGTTGATTCTATTGAAAAAAGAAAAACAAAACAATTCAAGGAAACTGAAGTCTAGAAAAATCCTGCTATTTCTGAGACTTGAAACTGTTTTTTTTAATTACCTACTGTTCTTTTTATGAAATCATTATTTTTAATAATATTCTCATTTGTGGAGCATTATACAGTCACACTGTTAGGTGATATGTTTTCAGTATCATCAGCTGACAGCACTGAATTTCAAACGCAGTGATGCCTGAATTTACTGATGTGATATATTTAATCTGAAAACAAAACTGCCTAATGTGTGAGCAAGCACCTATACTGAAATATAAATAGTTATCATTTACATAAAGATGGTTATTAATAGTTAAATATTAATAGAAAAAAGTAGTTAGTGAGATTTAAGGTCAAGCTTCAGTTCTCTGAAATCAAATGTGATCTATTTTGATGAAGGATTCAAGTGCACCTGAAATGAATTTTCTCCTCGAGGGTGGAAGGTTCTACTAATGTCAATTAGTTCAGGTTTGCTATGTATAGTAAATATACTACTAAGAGTGTTTGGCTTCAAGCCAAAGTCTGTCATTCATTTATTAAGTCTACCAAGAAGTCTTTCTAAATTTCAGTGCTTCATATTCCCTTTTCCCTAAGGATTGTAATAATCTAATTCACAAGGTTGTTGTGAGCATCGTTGCTTTTTTAAAGCAGTTGACTTTAAATAATGAAAGTTCATAGTATGAATCCTTTGAACTAAAATAAATTGAACCACTTTTTAACCCTAACATACATCTGAATATACTAATTTTCACAATCACAGTCACATTATTCAGTCTGGTGAGGTCTATCTAACTGACAACTGCACATGTCTGAATTTATCTTTCCCTAAATTTGGAGTGGGTTTGGCTTCAAAGAAACTCCCCTCCCATAATGTTCTTGTCTTGATTGACATATAATACAAAGACTTTAAGATCATGCCCATCTCTGTGCCATACAGTGCATCATAGGTATACATGTCATAGGAAAGAGACGGTAAGGCATAATAGAAAGGGCATTAGGGTAGAAAACAGAAAAACTAACTCAAATTTTGGATCTTTCATGAATTTGTGACCTTGAAGAAGACTTACATTGTTGAACATCATGAAGAGCAACATGATATAAAACCCTATTAGACTTCAGTCTAATACTGTCCCATGAAACATGCTTATGACAACTTCCTTATTGTTATATATATATATATGTATATATATATATATACATATATATATATATATATTTTTTTTTAACTGAAGTTCAATTTGCCAACATATAGTATAACACCCAGTGCTCATCCCATCCAGTGCCCTCCTCAGTGCCCAGACAACTTCCTTATTGTATTTGAAATCTTACTTTTTTATCTGAGTTATTGAGCATTAATCGTGAACTCATCAACCATGACAGCATATATGACAAGTGTAATATACATAACATGGCAAATAATTATGTCAATTTATTGTTTTATTACTTTGAACCATCTTTCTTCTTTTTTCCTTTTTCGTTCTTTCCCTCCCAAATTCCTTTCTTCTTTCCTAATGCTGCTATTTATAAAATAAGAATATTGGACCCTGAATCCTAAAGTTCCTTAAGTTCAATAATTCAATAATGAGTTGAGAATGAATATGGAGGGCTCAGGACACTGAACATCTCCAAGAATTTACACGAGCATGTCATGGACGGTGTTCTATCCCTGAGAATATAATCCCTTCTGCCTTGATATCAGAAACAACTTAAAAGAGCTAAAATAATGAACTTGAAAATTTGGTTCTTTCCCTATATTTAGTGCAGATCAAAACTACTGATATGAACAGTTTTGGTCAGATTCCCAGATAAGAAACCTGATTCAAAGAGGTCAAAGAGAAATTTTAAAAGTCTAATATTATAACAACAAAGCCTTTCTTGAAGATTTTCTATATTTCTCCTTGGTGAGGTTACAGGCAGGAAATAGGTAGTTAACAAGTCGAGCTGAAGAATATCATTATTCCCATTATTATTGCCATGAATTATAATTGTCAAAATGTATGAAATACAAAGCAAAATTTCTTCTTGGTTCTCCATGCAATCCGGAGCCAGATTTTTTCAAATCTAAAATGTCCGACAAGTATATGAGTCAATGATCAGAAGTTAGTTATGTGAACTCTTCTACAGCATTAAGGTACTATTTTATTTTAACAACTTTAAAATCAAAGAATTTGATTCTTTCAGTGAAGGGGATATTAGTTTCTGTAAGTAAATCCTGCAACATAGTTTCCAGAAAACAGGTATTGAAGCTGAAATGCCAGAGTTTAAAACCCAGTTTAGCCATTTATTGTCCAAGTCGCTTCACCAAACCATTTATCCTTTTATGTCAGTTATATTTACTATAAAATGAAGAAAATAACTGCGCCACTTGATGTGGTAAATGAGGAATAAATATTAGATCATATATAAGTAAAGTATTTAACACAGAACTGTGTTCATAGTAAATGCTTGGTCCGAGATCATTTTACAATTATTAGCTTTTTATTTGAATGATTAGAAAAGGGAAGCCCAGAGGGTGAGTGACTTGCTCAAGGTCATGCTGCTTGTTAGTGTTTATTTTTTTGTAACTTAAGTTGGGTTTTTCAGGGCCTTTTACTGATAATTAACTACATGAAAGGACACTGAAGAGATCCTTGCCATTAATTAATACTGAGATAGCTAAAGGGTTTTTTGAATATATTTTCTCATCTTTGTCTTTGCAAATACTATGCAGGTAGGTCAGTTATATGTATTTCAATTGTCTCTACTGAGAAAGTAATAGAATTTCATTTTTGAGAATTTTCTTTCTTTTTTTTAAGATTTATTTATCTATTCATGAGAGACACACAGAGAGAGGGGCAGAGACATAGGGAGAGGGAGAAGCAGGCTCCCTGCAGGGAGCCCCATGTGGGATGCCATCCCGGGATCAAGCCCTGAGCCTAAGGGAGATGCTCCACTGCTGAGCCACCCAGGCATCCCTCATTTTTGAGAAATTTCATTTGAAATGATAGATTTTTGTGTTTCCATTCATATTCTGTTTTTTAGTCTATAATTTTCAATAGATGTGACAAAGCTTAGCGAGACTACCTACATCCAGGGAAAGAGTTAACATTCACTAGCAAACCAGAAAGTATAAGCAATGCTATATTTGAACAGAGCACTACTTAAGTATTTCTTACAGTAAGGTTTAAGTAGCTACTTATGAAAAGCTATAGAAGTTTATAGGTTACAGAATTAAACTATGATTTTTAATTATGGGCTACAGTACAGACAAGTATATATTTCTCAACCTGCTGTCTATGAATCATCAATATTAAAATCTCCTTGGGTGATCAACATTATATATATATATATATAAGCTGTCAGAATATTTCAATTGTAACCAATTATCCTCATGTTTCACCTACTATTAGTAATTCCCATGCCAATAAGAGTTTGCAGTCTTCCACTTATCCAAAGTTTTAGATCAGAGCTTGAATTCTAGAGTCAGCACATTAGAGTTGTAGAATGTTGGACAAATTAATCTTATTTTTACTCAGTTTCCTTATCTGTGAAAAAGAAACAATGTGAGTACCTACCTCATGGAATTACTATAGAATGAAATGAGTTCATGTACATAAAGAATTTGGCACTTTCTCCATAAAAGAATGTAGAACTAGGAAGAGCTTCTTAGGTACTGCTGTTATGCCATGACTCTTTCAAATGTAAAGCATTAAGGTAGATTTTGATGTCCCTAAAGACAGGATCTGACTCGTGCCTCTTTCTACTTCAGCATTTAGAAAAAGAAGTAAATTCAGAAGAGGTCTGATAATAATACAGATTATTCAATATTTATTTTAATCTCTAATTGCCCTCAGAACCAATCCCTAGGACTATATTTTTTCTTGATTTCTGAAATGAATGTGACTTACCTAATTCAGTAAAAATACCAAAGAATTTTTTATGTCTTTCCCACTTCCTGTATCCTATAATGTGTATTCCACAGAGACCTAATCCCATAAGATGCTTCTCAAAAAATATTTTATACTTAAGTATATTGAAAAATGTTGCATCCTCCATACAGTCTCACAAATGTGTAATTTCTATGAAAGGCTACAAGAAGTCTTATAGCAACTAATGTATTTCTTTCTTTGACTTCTTAAGTTTACTTGGTTAAAGAACACTTCACTGCCTAATACCTTACAAGAATCCTTAGCATAAGTAATCATCCTAGTACAGCTTTTTTGCACATGAGATGTCTTTGAAATAAACCTCTCTGTTTCTCAGTCTTTTCTCTTTTGTGTTTTCAGAAGCTGAAATTGGAATTGTGATACAGTGCGTAGGCAGCCATATCAGTCTTCCGACCCTGACTCCTTAACATGGTCGCTGGGTTACCTTAAGCAAATAAATGAAACTTCCTAGACCTCCATTTTTACATCTATAAAATGGAGCTAATGACACCCACTTTGTAGCACTATCATCAGGATTCTATTCCATGATGTACATATGGTACGTACTCCAGTGCAGTGGCTGTTAAGAATGACCCATTAACTTTCTTTATATTGATTTCCATTATTGCCTAGAATTCTAACAGTAAATTGAAATCTACTTTTGCTTTGGTAAAAGTTTCAAATCACTCCTTTTCTTCAAATCAAAACTAAAAGACAACCTACAGAATGGGAGAAGATATTTGCAAATGACGTATCAGATAAAGGGCTAGTTTCCAAGATCTATAAAGAACTTCTTAAACTCAACACCAAAGAAACAAACAATCCAATCATGAAATGGGCAAAAGACATGAAGAGAAATCTCACAGAGGAAGACATAGACATGGCCAACATGCACATGAGAAAATGTCTGCATCACTTGCCATCAGAGAAATACAAATCCAAACCACAATGAGATACCACCTCACACCAGTGAGAATGGGGAACATTAACAAGGCAGGAAACCACAAATGTTGGAGAGGATGCGGAGAAAAGGGAACCCTCTTACACTGTTGGTGGGAATGTGAACTGGTGCAGCCACTCTGGAAAACTGTGTGGAGGTTCCTCAAAGAGTTAAAAATAGACCTGCCCTATGACCCAGCAATTGCACTGTTGGGGATTTACCCCAAAGATACAGATGCAATGAAACGCCGGGACACCTGCACACGATGTTTCTAGCAGCAATGGCCACGATAGCCAAACTGTGGAAGGAGCCTCGGGGTCCATCAAAAGATGAATGGATAAAGAAGATGTGGTTTATGTATACAATGGAATATTACTCAGCCTTTAGAAACGACAAATACCCACCATTTGCTTCAACATGGATGGAACTGGAGGGTATTATGCTGAGTGAAGTAAGTCAATCGGAGAAGGACAAACAGTGTATGTTCTCATTCATTTGGGGAATATAAATAATAGTGAAAGGGAATATAAGGGAAGGGAGAAGAAATGTGTGGGAAATGTCAGAAAGGGAGACATAACGTAAAGACTCCTAAGTCTGGAAAACGAACTAGGGGTGGTGGAAGGGGAGGAGGGCGGTGGGGGGGGTGAGTAGGTGATGGGCACTGAGGGGGACACTTGACAGGATGAGCACTGGGTGTTATTCTGTATGTTGGTAAATTGAACACCAATAAAAAATTATTTTATTAAAAAAATCATATTGAGTATGAAATACAGTGAACTCATTTGACTGTCAGAATGAGGTGCTCATTGTTTACAATCACTGAGAAAGAGAGTAACTAGCAGAGTATTAGAACCAAAATTCACAGTCCAACATAAGGACTTTTTCAATGATATCACTCACTGTATTTGTTACTACTTTCTCTTGTGCTGTGGCTGCTATCAGTATCTGCTAAATCCTCAGCCAAGTAAAACAGGAGAATGAAAGTCAAGGTCAGAGAACACATGAATTTTATATTATGTCTTGTTCTGTTGAAGGGTGGTATGGCCTGGTTAGACATTATCTTTCCATTATCACTTTCTTATGCTGACTGCTGACTGTGCTCAGGTGGCAAAGAGAAGTGGTAATTGGATGAATATGTTCTACCCCTCTTGATAATTAAAAAAAAGAAAAATAGTGAAAACAGCTTCTTCTTGAACTTTCTACTGGCCACTAAAGACGAAATGTCACCAGAAATAGTAACACAAAGATGAAGTCTTTCAAAATGATTGGTCTGGGATCCTTCAGGTCTCACTCATTGGTCAACTGATTTAGAATGTGCTTTACTAATTCACAGCTTGGGCTCCAATGGCAAGATCCCGTGTGAACTCCATTTCCACCACTACCCTGGATTGCACATCTTGAACCTTTAATGTTTCAAGTGTGATTCATCTTGAAGGAATATATTCCATACAACAACGTGAAAAGGTTATAATTAGGAACAGTTTGACAAGACTTCTGCCTGGGGGTGGGAACCTTAGTGACTTAGGTGTTCTCCAAGGTATGATTTTCAGTTCTTCGATCTCATTTTTTTCCTTCCTATATCTAACAGCACATAATGAACCATGTCCTAGAGACGAGTTCATACTAACCAAGTTAATCAGAAAGATACAGAAGTCAGGTTCCCATTTGATTAATTGAGAATAAAATATATAAACCGTTAAAAGTTCTGAAATAATGAAACTTAAATTGCTTGTAATTTAAACTTAATTGCCGACAAGCCTGATTGTAACATGGGGTTTGATAAGTGCATGATCTGAGGTTCCATGGGCAGAAAGCAAGTTTTAGCTTACTTGTCAGCCATTTGTATATCTTAAATTAATTTTCATTACTACATTTCTTCTTATCTTGTTGTAAAAGCATGGGCTTATATGTCACAACAAAGTGTTCAGTTTCTCTTCTGCCCCAAGAATATGGTCCTTAGAATAAGGATTTATAAATTGTTGCAGACAGGAGCTATGTTGCTTGTTGACTGAATCTTCCTTTTCAAATAATCATTTTTATTCATCCAATCTTTTGCTAAACACTTAATGAGCTTCTAGTATGGGCCGGATTCTTTACTAAGTTCTAGAAATATAGAGATACACAAGAAACAGTACCTGGACACAAGGATGTTAACAATCATAAGAAAGTTAAATTAAAAATAATTATATGACAGAGGCACCTAGTGGCTCAGTCGATTAAGCATCCAAATCTTGATTTCAGTTCAGGTCATGATCTCAGGGACGTGTTATCAAATGCTCAGGAGAAAGTCTCTCTCTCCTTCTCCTCACTCCTTTCTGCTCTCTCAAACTCTCTCAAGTAAATAAATAAATATATTTAAAAAATAATTACATGAGTATTTGATCAAAGTTATGATAAGGAGAAACAAGGGTTCAATGTGACCACAAAGAAGGAATAATATAAATCAAACTTGGGAAGTCGGGGAAGAATTCTTGAGAGAGGGAACATTTCATCATGCCTAGTAGTTAAGATTAATTGCTAACTATGGAGACTTGCTAACTGGCTTCTTCGACAGGGGAATGCACAAACATTTAAAGAGATAAACTGACATTAGGGGAAGGAAATCAATCAGTATTACTCCAGCAAATCTCAAAAGCAGGAAATTATGGAACTTGTATCTCTTGTGATACTGGTAACAAGACTTAGCTCTGATGACGACGCACCAGTTTGTGCGTGTTATTTCAATGTTAGATTCAAAAAGCTTCATTGGAATCAGGTGTCTAAATCTGCATACATCAGCTATGGCCCAAAGCACAGGATAATGGAGCCTATAAGTGGCTGGTGAAAACTCAACTCAATATATTTGGTGATTCTCAAGGAAAAAACCTAGTATGAGTTGACAATCATCCAAAGAAATACCACTATTCTATTTATCATGGTTTGATTAGTAGTCTTCATGCTTCTACTGTCTTCAGTGTGAGATTCAAGTAACTATATGGCTGACAAAGATCTCTCCAAAGTTCGAAGCCTCTGCTTATTTTTCAGGCTATATTGTACCAGACCATGCTGCCTCTTGAAATCTAACCCAGCTACAACAAATGATTCTCAGCAGGCTTCATGAAGGTAACCTACTCCTTCTTGACTGTAAGCCTTTGCCTGTGCTAAATTACCACCTTGCACATGCTAAATGTGTTCTATTTTTCTTTTTGCTTGACAGACTTCTCTTATTTTTAGCTCTTAGCTATAAAATCATTTCTAACAAGAAGACTTCATTGACTCCTAAAGAATACTCCTTTGAGTTCCCATAGAAACTCGTTTTTACTCCCATCGTGTGCTATAGATCTATAACCTATCTCCCTGGAATAGAAGACATCTCTGTCTTGTTTTGTACCACATTCCAAAAACCTAACAGAGTAATAGCACACATTATTACTCAATAATTGCATATTGAATTATTAAAGTAAACAGTGTTTAAACCTCCAAATGTCTATTTATTTGCATTTTTATACTTTTCCATAAGTTATGTTCCTTTAAACATTGTCTTGCATCCAGATAGTATAGTGCTTGACACAGAGCTTGATAAAATAGTTAAATAAGCACCAGTGAGAATAATCGTGATATTAGAAAGTGGCATGTTCTTATGTAAAGTAGAAACTCCACCATTGCAAAGACCTCTTTGTCTTTACATCTCTACTTTCTCAAGGTCTATAAGAGTGCCTGGCACATGGTAGATGAATAATATCTTTTACTGAATATGTAAGTGAAACAATTATCATGAATACAATGTGAGATTAAAAAACCATAAAACTATTCTTAGTGTAAGCAGCTTTAAAAATGATTTAGATGCTCAGTATTACTGTAATGCACACCCATCGCAACCGTGCTGCAAAACAACAGCACACTGATGTGCAGTTTTCAAATTGAGGAGGCAGCAATTGAATTAAATTACCTTTATCACCTGACACCTGTGTCTCTCCTATCAGTGATAACTTCACACAGACCAGGAATCATCAAGTATTGTTTTACTATATAAAATAAATATTGATGGATGTCCTACAAAAGTATTTAGATCGCCAATCCATTTTTTGCTCCTTATAAAAATAATAACCTCAAATGTTTATCCTTTTACCTCTCTTATTTATATTCAAAAGAGGCAGCTTTGAACAATCTTAGCTGTATGGAAATGCTAATTTTTTAAAAAAATTTATTGTAGGGAACCCTCTTTCCAAATCCTACTCCCTCCTCACCTTTCATTTATTATCAAAGAGGCAAAATATTTCATTTTGCACATGTGCAACTGGCCATTTGAGGAGTAGGTGAATGTCATTTAATTTTCTATGAATGTCCACCTGGCAGGTTAGGCTTTGGTACACATCAATCTTGAGATCACATCCTTAAAGTAAGAACAATGATGGGAGAACAAAATTGGCCTTGAGAGCAGCAATCTTAAGATAGCCTTTC
This sequence comes from Canis aureus, assembly GCF_053574225.1. Lineage (NCBI taxonomy): Eukaryota > Metazoa > Chordata > Mammalia > Carnivora > Canidae > Canis > Canis aureus. The sequence goes on from NC_135612.1 coordinate 82,984,103, forward strand.
CCTTAATAATATTAGAGGGAAAAAAATAAGTGTGATTTCTCCAACTGAAATGGCAAGCACAAAGGAAAAGAAAAAAAAAAATGTTCAAAGTGGCAGGGTCTTTGCTTTTTCAAATTCTTAAAATACGGCTTAACACACAATCTCATAAAACACTAAATGAGGGTAAAAAGGGAAAAAAAAAGTCCTTTTTTGTATTCCCTCAAGAAAGCACAAAGAGACAGATGGTCCAAATGAGAGGGTCCCTGGTCAGATGAGACCTTAATAATCTTCGTTTGCTTTGACAAAGAAAAGTACGTAGTGAACCGTGTGACGACTTTGTTCTCCCAGGAGAAAGCACAACAGTGAGCAGAGAACGATGCCTAAAAATGGCCACATCTTTGACAACATGGGTTATAGTGCTTCGTTTGGTTAAGTAATAAAAGAACAATAAGAATCTTTCCTTTTATACCTGTGTCACATATAAAACCCAAAGACAAAAGTCCAAAATAGTATGATTTCTATTTTTTTTTCCTTCTGTTATATAATGAGAGAAGAACAAAGAAACTTGTTTAACTCTATCTCTGGGTAAAGAAAAATGGTAAAAACAAAGAGAGAAAGCAGTAACAGCCCGTACTAACAGGATGTTAAAGTCTCACAAACTGCTGTTTGCTGAGCGCAAGTTCATCCTTCAACAGCAACTAGAGATTGACTGGAACTTCCGTCTTGCTCTAGAGTTTGAGCTCCTTTGATCAATAATGCTTGGGGAGTAAGATTGTGAACTAATTAGCATCATCCTTTAAACCATAATCCTCTTCCTGATTGGAAGATAAACCAGTTTCCTCTTTCAAAGACTCAGCACTGATATCATTGAAGTATACTTCAGGAAAATCTTGGGTAGAAAACCAAATGTCTGAAAATTATGTGCCACCCAATGTCCAACTAATTTCTTCTGAATATTCTGGAAGAGAAGTACCAGAGGGATTTATCCATGGCAGGAAGCATGACACAGTGGAAAAACTAAGTATTTTGTTTTCAAATCCTGACTCTGACCTTTGGCTATGTGCCTCACTCAAAATATTCAACCTCACTGCACTGAAATTTCTCAAAATTTTTTTAAATCACTTCAGAAGCATGCTTTGAAGTCCCAATATCAGGTAAACACAGAACACTTGACACAGTTAAATGTTTTTACTTACTATATGTTATAATATCAAGTATTTGTGATGTGTAAAGAGATCGGAAATGAACCAGATTGATTATTTATTTAGAGACAGAGACAGAGAGAGAAAGCATAAGCAGGAGGAACACAAGGAGAGAGAAAGAGTCTCAAGCAGACTCCACACTGAGTGTGGAGCCTGATGCAGGGCTCAATTCCAGGATGCTGAGACCATAACCTGAGCCAAAACCAACAGTTGGGACACTTAACCAACTGTGCCACCCAGATACTCCAACTTTTAATAGATATTATATCGAACATATAAGAATATGACTCTAGTCCTAAATCATGGATGCATCCAGGCAGAAAAATGACAAAGGTTTCAGACAAATGTCCCAATCCAGTCTTAACAAAGTGTCTTTTCTTATCTTTCCTAAATCTTTGAATAAATAATAGCATTACTACCATCCCTACAGTCCTTGATTTTTTATTCTCTCTCTCTTTCCCTTCTTAACTCCTTTTTTCCCTCCCTAACTTCCTACTTCTCTTCTTAGCCATATCTAATTTTGTTGCTACATTATGTAGATTCTCATCCCCATTATATTTCCTACTTCATTCAATTTTCTTTTTTTTCCCTGCTATTATCACCTCCATAATCCAGACATCAGATACTTCCCTTTCTTAAATTGGTGGAAGAGGGAATCAGAATAACCTTGTACCTTCTAGATCAGAAGGAAGATGGGGTCATCAGACAGAAAGCATTCAGTAAATTGCACCATTGATTCTGATGTTGCTCAGAGAAAAGTATTCTCAAGTAATGGGTAACTCTAATAGAAGCGACCAGAAGAAGGATCCTATTACATTCATACCAGGATTATGAATTCACAAAGACTTAAACCCAAATCATAGTAATAAGTAGTTTTATATCTGTAATATGAGTATAGGCAGTGTGTGTTTGTGTGTGTGTTTTTAAGGATTTTATTTATTTAACAGCGAGAGAGCACAAGCAGGGGGAGCTGCAGGCAGAGGGAGAGGGATGTGGGGCTCCATCCCAGGACCCCAGGATCATGACCTGAGCCAAAGGCAGATGCCCAACCAGCTGAGCTACCCAGGTGACCTGGAAGTGTGTTTTTAAGCTGCATTTTCTTTGCACTCGCTATGTGCCAAATACCGCTCTGAGTAATTTATACATATTAATTTATTTAATTTCCCAAACTACTCATGAGTTCAGAACCATTATTATATGCATTTGACAGATGAGAAAAAAAATAGCTCAATCAAAGAACTTGTAAGTGGTAGGGTATAGATGCCTAGGCTTTTAACTGTAAACTACAATGCCAATTTAGAAACATGTATTTTTTGGAAGAAAATTATTGTATGCTACATAACCAACATATTTTTTATTCATTCATCATATAGTCATACATTTTTTTTCCCTCAAAACCTAGTGTGCGACAGGCAGCATACAACCTGGGGAGTCCATCGGTGTAAGACAGACCTGGCTTTGCCCTCATGGAGCTGGCTGATGGATCAGATGCAAGATGAAGGGGGTAAGGAAAAGAAGAAATGCTGGAGGATTCTTAGAAATTTTGTTTAAGCAAGTGGGTTGATGACGGCATTTTTTTTTTTTTTTTCCCATTGGCTGGAGGAGGGGATCAGAGTCTTGTCCAGCAATTTTCAATGCTCAATTGATTTGGCAAGACTGGAAACTGTTGTTGTTGCTTTTTGGTTGGTTGGTTTCTTTTCATCAGGAGGCACATAATGTCTGGGATTTCTCTTGTGGATAATTTGAGAGCAGTGTTGCTCACTTATTCACTCCTCAAGGTTTTTAAAGAGTTCTACTTTTTGTAACATCTCTGTTAAGCCCTAAAGATAAAACTATGAGTAGAAGAGTTACAGATCTGAAGAGATTCACAATCATTAATATATTTTCCTTGTTACAGTCACCAACTGCATAAATGCCTGCCAAAATGAATTGAACGGTAACCATCTTCTAAAAGACGTAGACAAAAACCACATGTGATTTTTAAAAAAATTAGGAGATCTATATGGATAGAAAAATCTCAGTATCATCAGGAAGGAAGTTCACTTCTTATAATGTCTTTTTTACCTTGGTGGTATTGAAGTAATTTTCAAATTCTTATTGTGTGTATGTATGTTTTTTTTAAGTTGTTATGTAGTTTGAGTACAGAGATTCATTCTCATCTAGATGCAGTGCTTTTTTTTTCCTTATTGATTCTTTTTATTTTTTTTCCCTTCCCTTCTAAGATGGAAGTTGCCTTAACAATCCTTCTGAGGCTTACAAAAGAAAAGTAGCACAAGCAGGGAGAGTTTAGATGTTCTCTTCCTAAGAAACAGAGATTTTGTAATGAGAGCACATAACACAGAGTATCCCTGAAGGCAGAAGAAAAAGAGCTTAGCTTTCCAACTCTGCATGTGAAATGATTCACTAATTAGTAGTCCTAAATGTTAGGGGATGAGAGATGGAGGGATAAAAGCTGTTTATATGGTGTTTTGTGTATGATGGAAGTGTTGAATGAAACTTTGCTTCTTCGTGGAAAATACCACTCGGTAAAAATCTGGTCCTATAAACTGTTACTTAAGCGGGATCCTGCAGCTGCAGACTGATTAAAACCCAGCAGGTAAAGCTATAATAAACAAATGCCACCTGCTGCTGGAACAGGTGTTTGTGTCCTCATTTAGCAACCAAAGTAAATGAGAGGATGCGGAGGGGTTAAGGAGACCATTGCCTGGATTACCAGGAGCCTGGCATTCTGCAATTCATTGCTGTTTGTCCTTGAACTTAATGCTGGGGGTTTTGATTTGCCAGGTTAGTTGATGATGCCTCTAGGATTAAACTTCGATATAATTAAGAAGACCTATATCTTCTCCTGGTTGGATTCCCCACATTCAGTGTCTGCGGTTTTTTTCCCCTTCTGTTTTATTGTTGACCTCTCTTCACCCTGCACTACTTAGAAATCAATTACAGGACACGAATTATTGAGGAGAATTTCTTTCACCTTCTAACAACAAGTGAAACGAAACCGTATAGGGGATACATTAAAAACGCAATATGGCGGATAGTGTCCCATGAAATTTAGTAAGTACTTTTAAAATGTCATGGGTTATATAAAATTAGGCTCTTTTCTACTCCCTCTTCCCATCACCTACCCCCCCTTACCACTTTCATTCCTCACAACTACCTTCCTTAGCACTTTCATTCCTCACAATTATTCTATTCAGCTGTTCTCACAACTCACCATTTGCTGAAAGGAGAGAAAAATATTACTTTCACTGTTGCAAAGACTTCGGGCCTCTTCTTTTCCTCTTAAATAATGTAAACTCAGGGAAGTCATTTTAGAATGATTCTGAGAAAGTCTATTTGGGAGACTCAAGAAATCTTGGGGGCAGATAGTTCCTCCAACATATTTTCAGTAGTTGCTTCTCTGTGGTGAGTCTAAGTTATGTTACAGATTCTGCTGTAAAATCCAATAATAAAATAAACGTGATAATGTTTTGACTGTTTCAAAGAGCTAAAAGAATGTAAAAAGGAAGCTGAAATGCGTGTGGTTTAAGCCCACAGAAATTAGATACCACATTTCCAAATAAGTTGTGAGACGTGCCAAGGACTTGAAAAAGAGGTTGGAGGTGTGTGGGGGGGTGAGGTTCAAGACTCTTAAAACCTCTAGCAGTGGGTAGAGAGTTAAGAAAAAAGAACTTTTAGGAGACCACTTGGAAAGCTGATTACTTATACCCTTGGGAGCAGAGATTGCAGTGACATTTTGTGAGATTCCAACCTGAAAAATTGGGAGAACAAAACACAGCCGGTAGCTGCACTGACAGCAGAGCAAAGAAGTGGCTGCTTTGGGCGACTGTATACTCAAACTCTGTCCAGGCTGACAATGTGGAACATTTACCTTTGACCAGATTTAGACCAGGATCAATAAACTGAAGGCATAATGATACTCGAACTTTATATCTGAGAACTTTATGGATGTTTCAGTTAAAGCTATGCTGGGTTGTTGCTGTAAAGACATAAACCCTACACTTGCAGAGGCTTAACAAAATAGAATTTCATATCCGTTCATATAAAATCCAAACAGGTAGGAAGGGAGCTGGCTTTCTTCTTTGCAGTCATTCAGGGATCTAAAATTCTTCTATTGCATGGCTACTCCTGGCGTTTAGATTTCTCCCCATTCAGCTGGCTGCTGGGAAAGGCACATCTTTTTATCCACTTTGATCTGGAAGTGATACATGCTGAGTCTTTATCAGTTCCCAGGGCCCCGCATAGTTGCAAAGGGGATGCCTCAAATGTAGCTTCTGGCTAAGGTGCTGCTTTGAAGGAACAACTCTACACTATAAAAAGGGTGCATGCCTCCCAGGTGGTGAGCTATTGGTCTCTTCCATAACAATGCCTAAATTAGTCAGAGGGATTTCTAGATGCTTCAGGGTCCATGCATATGTAAAGGATCATCCAGGAAAGAGAGTTCCTCAATCTTCTTAAGGGAATTGATGCGCAAAATGTCCTGCAATTGGGAACGTGAAGGAATTTCTAAGGAATTCAATACATCATTGAAGGAAAGTGTTCACATTAAAAGTTTTTTCCTACCCAAGGAAGCATTTAGGTCAGTGCTTGTGTAACTATTCTTTTCCTGTTCCCTAAACTCCTTTTCTGTTAAATTTCCCTCACCCTCCATCCCAGCCCCCACATGGTTGGAGTTAGAAGAAACTAGAAACAAAATGTAAAAGAGAAAGAAAAAAAGAAAAGAGAAAGAAAAGTGGAGAGAGAAAAGGAACCTACTCCATCCCTTTCTCACCACAGACCTAGAACCTTCTCAGGATAAATTGAGTAGCTTGCAATATACTTTAGGAACTTATTTTATTGCCAGTATATGCTGCACAAGGCAGTAGTTTCTTACCCACAGGGCTTTTGGTTATTTGATAGTAGAAAATTAATTAATTAATTAATTAATTAATTAACAAACAAGACTAACTTTAATTTCAATCAGTAGCATGGGAAAACCCTGCCCCAGAGAGTACATTTAAGGGATAGTGAAAAAAATACCAATTTATGATGATATCCCGTGAATTGGGCTTGTTCAATCAGAGGATGGGATAAATAACAGGTGTAATATTGACCGTATGAGACGAAACATTTTGCAGGTATATAAAATTAAGAGTTCTAGTTGACCAGTTGTTTTGTAAGGTAAGTATTGATTTTCTTACCCTTGATATTTATTAATGGTATGTAACTATTTTGAATACATTTTTCTTACTTTGTACAAAGTTAGCATTGTTTGATCATTGGTGGGCTATGATCTTGGAGAGTTTCCAGGATCACTCTAAAGTAATATTTCAGAGAAGAAATAGGACATATTAGAAAAAAACTAGCTGTGATCTGAAGCCTTTCATAACACCTTTCTTCTTCTTTGCCAGGTAGAATTGATCAATCTTTCTTCCCTTTAACTCTAACTTGTGCACATCTGTTTCTGCTCTTGGAATTGAGTGTTTTGAAGGCAGTGGTCTTCAAATTCCCTTTGTCTTCAATGATGCCTGATATGTTGAAGGTCTGAAAAATAGATCCAGTGGTTTGAAAAAAGAAGACAAAAAGTTTGGGTTTTATTATAAATCCTTGAAATTATCTCTTTTTCTTTCCTTTAATGAATTAATTTTTCTCCTAAAAGTAGAACACAGAAAAAAATCAGTTAATTGAGGCTTTCAGATTTCAAGATCCTTTTAATCAAAGTTTTAATGAATATAGATATAGAATATAGATGAAAACTTTGACAAGATAACTCTCTTGATATCATAATGAAGGTTGATATGTTAAAAAAAAATCCCTATGGTAGATACCAGATGGGAGATCTATCACAAAATTGTTCCCTATGTAATTCAGAATTCTGTGCTTCTTTCTCTCATACACGGCGATTCCAGAGGGATAAGAACATCACTACAGAGTTGAACAATCCTGAGGAAAGAATCTGTACAGTAAGGAGTGATATTTCCAATGGGGCACAGGGCTCGAAAAAGCTCACTTGAAGCTTGGTAGTGATTTTGCCTTGTGCTCACAAGAACTTTCTTGGTATACTTAGACTTCTCTCTCAACCCTTAAAGTCTGTGTTGTCATTGCCTTCAAAATCAAGTTCTGAAAGACATTTCCAACATGAGAAAGTAGGCTCTTTTAATGAATGATGTTGTTATTAACTCATTACCTGTGTCTTTTCGTTAGGTTTTGCATTAAATGAAAATTACTTAAGATTTCTGATACTTTAGAAAGAAGTCAGTATGAAAGACACTCCGCGCTTAACATCTGTTGCCTTTGCCAACCTAATTGATTATCTTAAGGAAGCAGTTTGTACAGGAGTGACAAAGTATGATTTGAAAGTAGAAGTGTATTATCAAGGTGTTAAATTAACTATGAAGCAATCTTAGCGCTTCTAAATGTTCAGAGTCCTTCTGTTACATGTGAAAAGAAAGTGAATGCAATATGCTCAATATTTTTTCTGCATTCTTCCTTTGTCTTTGGAGGTCACCATTTTTTTTTTCCCTGTTTGCCGATTTCCTCCCTATTAGGTAGCACATCAGAATGTAGAATTTCTGCCTTGTAGAATTTCTTTGATACTGGACATTTATGACATGCTGGACTTGTAGGGCTTGAGGCTGTTTCCAGCACATTCTCTAATTATGTTTAAATAGAAACTTACTGTTATAAAATAGCAAATCTGGATTTTTAGAGCAGAACAGTTAAAACAGCAGTGATGCAAATCGAAGAAGAGTGAGATTAAATTTCACCCAGTTCACCCAAGTATAGCTCTGTAACAGAAAAGCAATGAATTCTTCCATAATTTCCAGGGGGCATATTTCAGGGTTTCCTTATTTTTGGCCTCCCTTAAATACTTCTTTCCTTTAACATGTGTGCAATTCATCATTGGCCAGTACCCTTTCAAATAGACAACCTCAGCAGTTTAAATGCAAGACTTATTGAGCTTTGTTGTTCTTGTTCAGTGATGTAAGACGCAAAATTTGACATTTGCCATCCTTCTCTTTACAACCAATAGCAAAAACCGGGTTTGTCTGTGACTCCTTATTCTATTGTGTTTTTTTTTTTTTTTTTTTTTTTTCAGGATCTAAATATGTGGTAAAAATGACCGTAGGAAAATTCTTATCGGGAAACAACATGAGAGAGAGAGAGAGAGAGAGAGAGAGTAAGGAGAAAGGAACTTTAGTTTGAATTCTTTCTCTAACTTATGACATGCATTTAGACAAGGCCCTTAAACTTGTTTGAGCCTGAGTTTTACTATTCAGAAAATGAGAACTTTGATTGACTCGTTTGCCCTCCACCCAGATTGACCAATTGTTTCATTGGTGGCAGTAGTAGTAGTAGTAGTAGTAGTAGTAGTAGTAGTACAACCACCATTGGGCTTAATTTATTTTATTGAAGTATAACTTTATACAGTAAAAGTATCCAAATCTTCAGTGTACAGCTCCATGAATTTTTAATATGCATGGACCCCTGTAACTACCACTCAGATCAAAGTATAGATTGTGCCAATCCCAGTGGGTTCCCTGGTTTTCCCACTGAGTCCATATTCCTTACCATTCTCTTAACATCTGACACCACAGCTTAGTTCTACATGCTTTTGAACTTTATGTAAATGGAATCAGTCAGTATGTCCTTTAGTGTGTGTAGGGCTTCTTTTGTTCAACAATATATCTGTGAAAATCATCCAATCTCTGATGAGTGGCAATACTTTGTTCTTGTACACTGCGGTGTTATATCCCATTGTGTGCATACACCATCTGAGTTGTTTTCAGATTTTCACCATCATAAGATTGCTAGTAATATTTTTTAGTATATTTTGGTGAAATAAGAATTTTTTTTTTAAGATTTTATTTATTCATCCATGAGAGACACAGAGAGAGAGAGAGGCAGAGAGACAAAGGCAGAGGAAGAAGCAGGCTCCATGCAGGGAGCCCAACATGGGACTCCATCCCGGGTCTCCAGGATCATGCCCTGGGCTGAAGGCAGTGCTAAACGACTGAGCCACTGGGGCTGCCCAGAAATAATTTTTAATAGGATGGACATATATAACTAGAAACAGAAATACTGAATCATAGGATAATCGTATGTTCAACTTTAGCAAATATTTGTTTGTACTGGTACCATTACCAACCTTAGATTTTTATTTAAATTATTGTTTTAAAACCTTACTAAATTTGTGGTTGTATTTTAGTATACCAGTGTGTTTTTAAAAATTATTTAAGTGTTTTTATTTAAACATATATTTAATATCTATGAATAATAGGTTTGAGGTGGTAATTATATTGTCTTCTAATTTATATTAAGATAAATATAAAATTATTACAATGTAAAACATCTATCTGTATAGAAGTTTATTTTTTTAAATATTCTATTTATTTATTCATGAGAGACACAGACTGAGAGAGAGAGAGAGAGGCAGAGATATAGGCAAGAGGGAGAAGCAGGCTCCATGCAGGGAGCCTGATGTGGGACTTGATCCCGGGACTCCAGGATCACACCCTGGACCAAAGGCAGGTGCCAAACCACTGAACCACCCAGGGATCCCCTGTATAGAGGTTTAAATAGTCTCATGTCAACCACATTTGTTCTAGATCACCTGTTCCTAGGTCACTTCTTTGAGAACTTTTAATTTTACAAGAGATTTCTCCTATTTAGTCAACAGCTCCATTAAAATCAAAGACAAATTTATAATTTTTATAATTGCAATTTTACAGCTAAAGTTTTTTTTTTTTTTTTTTTTTTTTTTTTTTAAGAATATGTTTCTAGGGATGCCTGGGTAGCTCAGTTGTTAAGTGTCTTCCTTAGGTTCAGGTCACAATCCCAGGGTCCTAAGATCAAGCCCCATATCCAGTAGGGAGCCCTCTGCTGTTCTGCCCACTTGTTGTCTCTGGTTCTCTTTGTCTCTGTCAAATAAATAAATAACATCTTTGAGAAAAAAATAAACATTTTTAAAACACATATGCCTAATACTATCATGATATGAGACAGCTAGGTTTTGGATACCTATAATTATAATGTAACAGTTGTGGCAGGTTTTTAGTCTAGTAATAGCTAAAGGCTTTGTCAATCATGTATGACCTCATGGCTACAGTGCAGGACAGGTGGTTACAGAACTGAGGTTCTTAATGCTCATGGAAAAGGTGGACCCTTGAAGGGTAGCTACTTCACATCCAGAAGCCAGGAGGCCACAATTAACCAGCAAGACCAGAGGCACAGGTAAAAGGTCTTGACCCTCAGGAGGTTGAGGAGATGTCATCCCTAGGGACAAATATTTGGGCAATCAATAAAGATAGTGCTTAACACCTATAACAGGAAGGAAGGAAGGAAGGAAGGAAGGAAGGAAGGAAGGAAGGAAGGAAAGAGGAAGGGAGGGGAGGGAGGGGGAGAGAAGGAAGAAAGGAAGAGGAGAGGGAAGGGGGAAAGAGGGGGAATGGGGAGGGAGGGAAGGAAGGAAGGGAGGGAAGGAAGGAAGTGGGGGGAGAGGATGGGAGCAAAGGAAATGGGAAGGTATAAGATGTAGCGCTGTGTGATTCATGTCCTAGCACTGACAAGCCAGCATGGCACGTGTTAGGCCTTCATTGGTTCTGAAGAAATCACATTTCACTTCTCTGTCAACCTTGCCAAAACATTTTCAGAACCACACGGCTTTCAAAGATCTTCTTTTCTTCCTTTATCCCTCTTTCTTAAGAGGAAAAACAAAACAAAACAAAACAAAACAAAACTGGATCATAGTCTGAAGATTCTCCCATTTTCCACAGAAACTCTCCTCATTGGCCTTCACAGGCTGTTCCCTTAATAAATCTCTGGTGTATCTAACGTCCTTTTGGAATCAGCTTCTTGGAGGACACAGACTAATTAATGTGTGTTTTCAAGCACATCCTCAGCTATTACATATAATTTTGTGGAAAACTTTATATTCATCATTACATACGAGTTTATTAGCTTTAATTTTTTGGATGTTTTTGTTTTAGACATACAATATTTTAAAAGCCAAAGAGTAGATCCTAAACCAGCCAAGATACTATGGAGAGAAGAGGGCAGAGGGGATATAAAAAAGATGCATTAATTCTTTTTTAACTATTTTAGGCTATATTATTGGGAGAATATTACAATTTTAATAAGGTAATTTTTTTAAAGCTTTGTTTAGTAGTGCAGCATTCTTGAGGGCAAACAATTTGCTTCTTTTAAATGATAGATCAAAGTGGATGTAAAATGAATTATCTTGAAACATATCTACAGACTTTTATTTAGTTTTTTTTTTTTTTTTTCCTTAATTGTCATTCACTTACCTTTGTCTGGTTCCTGAGATGCTATGTAACTTTCCATTTTGTTCTCACTTTGACTCAGATTCAATATTTTCAAGGCAGCTAGTTTGGTTTTGAGGGTTAGCCTTTTGTCACAAAAAAAAAAAAAAAAAAACAAGACTGCTTATTTATAGTTTCAAGCTCCAAACCCTTTTCTCATTGATTCGGGTAATTTTGTCATCAGTGCAGTCTTTTGTGTCATAATTCAGAGTATATAATAGGTATTTGTGGGATCTGCTATTTAATGATAGGTAAATGATAGATTAGAGAGATACATAGATAGATAATACATGAATGTATAGAACCTCCTCTGAAAATACCCAAAATTCAGAGAACATCACAAAGAGGTTTGTAATAAGCTCAAAGTGTCAAATGCTTTTTCTTCAGTTCAGATTCAGTGTTATTTTGGTTACAGATGACCATACCATGCCTAGGTTCAGCTACTTTTTAGTCTTCACCTCATGATATTTCTACTCTTCCTATAATGCAGATAAAAAGACTTTAAATCCACTTCAAATAAAGGTGGATATCTACTCTCTCTTTTGTCCCAGGACTCTATAGAAAATTCTCTTGGTTTTTGGCCAGTGTAGAGACAGCTTACAACCTCTTCGTACTTCTTGCACCCCTTTCCAAGAAAGGAAGAGAGATTGAGAAAAATGAACATGTGTAGCCTAGCCCAGGGGGCATTTATCTTCAGAACAAAGGTTTCCCTTGCTGGTTCAGATGGTAAACATACCACAGTACAGTCTGTCCTTGAAAGGGAGGCCTTCCAAAGTCTAGCTGGGCTGGTCACGGCGCATGTTTGTGTATCTAATTGAACAAGTGCTTTCTAGAGAATCGTTCTGTCACAGTGTTGAGCTGTGTCACCAAGTGAGGAGTTTCAGAAACAAAGATGAAATTTTAAACTCTGATTTCTGCAACTATCTCTGCAGTGTTTCCAGAGTGGAGAAAGAGACAGACAGAAGAACTATGTATTGATAATTTTAAGCCCCCCTCTAAAAGCCTGATAGTTCAGCAGCTGAGCCATGATAATGAGGCAACAAGAATGGGAACAAATCAAAAACAGTAAGGCTGGTAAAGGTGAAAGACACAAGGAGCCTGGATGACAGATGAAACAGTGAGTGGCTGAAACAAGGACAATAATTTCCTCACTACAATTTTCCTATTTTATGACAATAGTAAATACTTTCTTTCCTATTAGTTAGGTTTTCTATTATTTTTTTTTTTTCATTTTTTATTACTTTAAGTGGAAAGCAATAGATGTGTGTTTGGACTTTCAAGACAAGTTTGCATTCATTCATTCACTCTTCCATTCATTCAACAATTTTACATATTTTACATTACTTTATTCTACTTTATATAATTTACTTTGGAATATACTTATTGATTTTGTGTCTCTTTTTACTTAAATGGAATGTTATTTTTCACTGTGTCTCAGTGCTTATAACATTGTCTAGTATAAAGTAGGTGCTTGATAAATCATTAGTGAGTGAATAGATAATATATTATGAAGTAAATTATCTGTGGGGCACCTGGGTAGCTCAGTTGGTTAAAGGTCTGCCTTCCATTCAGGTCACCCAGGGTCCTGGGATCGAGCCCCATGTTGGGCTCCCTGCTCAGTGGGGAGTCTGCTTCTCTCTTTGCCCCTTCCCCAGTCATGCTCTGTCTGTTTGTCTGTCTGCCTCTCTCTCTTAAATTAATAAATAACATTTAAAAATCCTAAAAAAAAAAGTAAATTATCTGCTATCAACGAGGTGTACAGGGAAATCATGAGGAAGATATAGGAAAACTCATAAATATAATCCAGAGTTATAGGTATGATGATTTTAGTTGTGGATGAAAAATATGAATCTGGTACAATAAAAGGAACAGAGTTTCCTCTCCATGATTCACTGATTAGAAAATACTCTTACGTCATCATCATGGGTATCAGACTTTTCTATTTTAATGACCTTCTAAAAGATAATTGAAATACAGCGGATAATTAATAATAATTGGTCAGTTGGGGAAGATGTATATGCTTGTGAAGCCATCACAACAATCAGGAAAGCAAACACCCCAAAAAAGTTCTTTTTTTATTTTTTTATTTTATTTTTTTATTTATTCATGAGAGACACAGAAAGAGGCAGAGACACAGGCAGAGAGAGAAACAGGCTCCCTATGTGATGCCCAATGTGGGACTCGATCCCAGGACCCTGGGATCACGCCTAGAGCCGAAGACACACATTCAACCACTAGGTCACCCAGGATTCCCCCCAGGAAAATTCTTAATGCTCTTCTTGAATCCCTTCCATTCCTCCATCTGTGTCTGCATATAATAACTAAATTGCTTTTGGTCATTCTAAATGAGTTTGCCTTTTCTCTAAATTTATATAATGGTTTATATAGCATGTTTTCTTTTTTCTTGACTTCTTTTCATCAGCAAAATAATTTTAAGACTCTTCTATGTTGATGTGTATCAACAGTTATTTGCTAAATAGTATCCCATTGTAAGAATATATTATAATTTGTGGACAATTGGATTATTTATACCTTTGATCTATGGCCAATGAAGTGGCTATAAATTTTTTTGTATAGCCTTTGTTTTGATACATGCTTTTGTTTCTCTTGGCTAAATATCTGTAAGTCAATTGCCCCAGTCATATGATAGGATGTATTCAAGTTTTGAGAAACTGCCAAAGGTTTTCCAGTGTGATTTTACACTTTCATCTTCCCTTTAGCAGGGAACACTTGCAATGTTCCAGATTTTTAACTTTTGAGGCATTTCAATAGATACATAGCAGTATCTCACTGTGGTTTGACTTTGCATGTCCTTGATGACCAATGCTTTCAAATCATCTTTTCATGTTCTTGTTGGCTATTTATATTTGTCTTTTATGAAGATTCTGATAAAATATTTTGTTTGTGGGTAGCGCTGGTGGCACAGCTGTTAAGTGCCACCTGCAGCTGGGGTGTGATCCTGGAGACCCAGGGTCAACTCCTCTGTCGGGCTCCCTGCAGGGAGCCTGCTTCTCCCTCTGCCTGTGTCTCTGCCTCTCTCTCTGTGTCTCTATGAATGAATAAATAAAATCTTTAAAAAATATATTTTGCTTGTTTTTACTACATGGTATGTCTTCTCATTGAATTATGAGAGCTATTTATATATTTTGTATGTAAGTTCGTGTATATACGTGTCATGAAAATTTCTGCCATATTCTGCTTATCATCTTTATTTTCTTAGTGACGTGTTTTGAAGGGCAAAAGATTTTAATTTTGGTGGCAATCAATTTGCCTTTTTTTCTTGTATGATTTTTATTTTTTCACTCAAAGAAATATTTGCCTACCTTAAGGTTACAAAGATTCTTTTGTTGTAGAATTTAATGCCTTAGATATTAGGTTTTATATTTAGGTCTGTGATACATTTTGAGTTAATTATTTTGCATAGTATGATGTAAGAATTGATGTTATGTTTTCTTTTTTTTCATATATATGCCATCCAATCTAGTTATAATAATAAAATAGATCTTCTTTTCCTCCTCTTAATTGTCTTTAAATCATCGTCAGAAATTTCTTTTCTGATCCGGTAATCTATACTATTTCTATGCTTTTGCCAATGCCTGTCTTAATTGTGGTCACTTTATAGTATGTCATGATATCAAGTACTATAAGTCCAACAACATTATTCTTTTTAAATTTACCTTGGCAAATCTAAGTGTTTTCTAAATTTTTGAATCATCTTATCAATTTCCACACACACACACAAAAACCCTTGATGTAATTTTGATTGGTATGAATAGAATTTGTAGTAGATCAGTTTGGAAGAATTGTTATCCTAACAGTAAGTCTTCTGCCCAATGAACTTGATATACATTGCCATTTATCTATTCTTTAATTTCTTTTAAAAATATTTATAATTTTCAGAAAAATGACCTTGGATTTGTTTTTTGTGGAATTTTTTCTTAGGTATTTTATATTTTTGATATTACCAAAATAAAATTTTTGAAAATATCATTTACCAATTGTTTCATGTGTGTATATTAAAAGGTAATTGATCATTTTTTATTAACCTTGTATATTTGGGTCTTGTTAAATTCAATATTGAGTTCAATATTAAATTCAACCATCTTGCCTTGTTTTCCATTTCAGAAAAACAATTCATATTCAATTTATATGAATTTAACAAATTCAGAAAAATCATTGATGTGTGCATTGGAAAGTACATACAAGAATTATTTATAGTGAACTGTTTTTAATGAGAAAAATATTTAAATGGCTCAAATATAATCAACCAGATAATAGATACATATAATGCATATTTATCAATTAAATTGAACTGAATTTAACCATATGAATCAAGTAGACGAATTCACAAAAGGAAGGATGAATGGGGAAAAAGGCAAGTCACAGAAGACTACCTTAGCATGATATCATTTACATAAAGATCAAAAGTATGTGAAACTGAACAAGCAGAATTTTAGGGGCTAGGTATAAAATGGCAAAACCTTTTTTTTTTTTTTTTTAATCAAAGAAATGATAAACATAGAATTAAGGGCAGTGGTACACCTGAGAGGTACAAAGCAATATTTGATGAGGAAAATATACAAGGATTTTTTTCAAAGATTTTTTTTAAAGTAATCTCTGCATCCAACAAGGGGCTCCAATGCACAACTCCAAGATCAAGAGTTGCATGCTCCACTGACTGAGCCAACCAGGTGCCCCTACATAGAAATTTTAATTATCAAAAGTGTTTTATTTAGTAAGTTTGAGAGTGGGTACATGTGTAGTTTTTTTTTTTTTTTTTAATGTTACTATTTGTGATTAACAGTTTATCTAAAAAAAAAAAAATAGTTGTTAACCATTTGGTGAGTAGTCAAAGGTAACTTCCATATCTGATACCCAAAGGGTGTCTTTGATAGTATTTATACATCATGAAAACCAATTAATTCATGATCAGGATGCCTGCGTGGCTCAGGGGTTGAGCGTTTGCTTTCAGCTTAGGGCGTGATCCCAGTTCAGGATCTAGTGCTCCCAACCCTTCCCCCCACCTCCCTCTTACATAGGGTTCACAGTGGACAGCCTGCTTCCCTCTCTTTCTGTATCTCTCATGAATAAATAAATAAAATCTTTTAAAAAATGTTCATGTTCAAATACCTTCTGAGAATATAGTACTATTAACTTAGTTATAATTGGGTGATAAAACAAATAATGACTGAAAGTATAAAAGAGGTACCTTTTTTCAAAGTGAATGGATGAGTTCTGGGCTTCATATTATGATTTACATGCTTGTGAATAAATCTTTGAAGTTGAACAATAGCAAAATACAAAGTCACATTAATCTGTACATGTTATGAAAATCGAATGTAGCAACTTTAATCCTCTAACATAGAGTCATTATAAGATGTATTTTAAATGCAAAGTTTCTCACATCTTACAGGTGTGGATCTCCTGTGTACTACTTTTGGCAGCTATGATACTGAAGTTTAATGGTGCAAACAAATTATTTGATTTTGAGTTTGAAAAAAAATCAGTTATTTTAGAGTCTATATTTTCAATGGAATAAAATTAACAACTGCCTTAAAATGGAAGAGATAGAAAACAAAGATTGAGTTAACTTAGTTGATTACTGGCAAGGTACTGAGTCTTTTGGGTACTATACCTGGTCAGATTGCCATCCCCACAGGCCCAGGCCTACTAGCAGTCCAACATGTCCTAGATATCCAATCCCTAGTTCTCTCCATTCCTGTGTGGTTCCTATACTTGTCTAGAAGATTCTCCACATTCACAAAACTTGACCTGTGTGTCTCTTATGAGGCCTCATGTCTAAGCCAATAGACGCTTTAACATGAGGAATGAAGACCTCCAAATGAAAAGCATAAATTTTCAAGAATATGTTCCTCAAGATGATTTGGTGAAATAGTGATTGCCAACTTCCAATAGGAAAGATAGAGTGTCCAGGTATATTGATTTGAGTACCAGATTATTTAAAATTGTTGTTATGTAACTGTTTTCTCCTCTAAGAGATTAATTTACAACTACTGAATTTGGATGAAAAGTTATATTTACTCAAAGCAAACAAAAATATAAATTCCATATGATATCAGAGGGAACGGAAATATATAATCAGCTAGTCCCACATCCATTCTCATCCCACATAGGAGAAAGCTGATTCTATGTGTTTAGTGATGTACCAAAGGTTCAAAACAAATTGAGAACCTAGCTATGGGCATTATGCCTCTTACATAAACCCTTTTAATTTACAATATAAAAAGAAAGAAATTATGGAAGAAAAAGATAGCTAGAAATACAGAAATACCTCTTACCACCTTTTGCCTTATGCTTTTCTTCCCTTTAAACATAGTTTCTAAAATTGTTACACCTTGCCATTTCTATTCATATAAAAATCAGTTATCCCATCCAATATAGTCTTTTATAATAACTTTGTGAAAAAAAAAATCCATACCCATACAATTATTTCTAATGTCCTAGGGAATTTTATTTTTAAAACTTATTTTAAATGATAAAAAAGGAAAAGCACTTATATTTCTGCCGTATATAGTAGATTAGAAAATAGGTTTGTACTTTGGAGAATTAAAAATATAAGTACACATACAGAGACAATAATTCAAAATTGGCTATTGTTTCAGTAAAGATTTGACAGCTCATTTTCTTAGTATTTTCGTTTGTAATGAACCTTACCGAAGGGACAATGGTGGGGGGAAAGCATCTCAGAAATGGTATTTGCCTTTCCACAATTATCTCTTTGAAAAGTAACATTGTGCCTTAAGCGAAGGATTTGACAAATTAAAATTTTTGACTCTACTTTCATAGAACAATGTAGAGCTTTGACAGGTTCTCAAATTGCAATTACTATAATAATTATTTGATTTAACAATAATCGTGTTTTTTTTATATAAAAAGGACAAAAATTTGCCTCAACAGTGTTTGGGATAAAGAAAAATGCATGAAATGTTTTAAGCATTTATTGCTTAAATCCTCCAATAGTCTCATCAATAAGGAGTTTATCACTTTGTCAGTATAGACTATTTAAAGTTTTCACTGTGTCCTGGGAATTCTATTTAAAAAGCTACATAGTGGGGATACCTGGGTGGCTCAGCGGTTTAGCGCCTGCCTTTGGCCCAGGGCGCGATCCTGGAGACCCGGGATGGAGTCCCACATCGGGCTCCCGGCATGAAGCCTGCTTCTCCCTCCTCCTGTGTCTCTGCCCCCCCCCTCTATGTGTATCATAAATAAATAAATAAATCTTAAAAAATAAAATAAAAAAGCTGCATATTGAAATCCATATTATATCTATTTGTTTTAGTACCATAGTAACATATAATATTATTTGTCATATTATCTGATATATTTTCTTATATAAATAATTTATGTGATTCCTTGTCATCTGTAGCTTTCCCAAATTTATTGAAGGAATTCTTCATTTCAATTTTATCCTCTTCCATACTCTTCTGAATCTGAACTTACAATACTTGACATTATTGTTCTACATATTTACTATACTTACTTATTTAATTCCTGCTTTCCCACCTAAAAAGCTTATTGCTTTACTGTCATTTTATGTCCTGGGTTAATATTTTCATTCTGATATCAGGTAGGGTTTTAAATATCCATTGAGTTACAAATTAACAGAAGTTAACTCTCAACTCTATTTTCTGATTTCTATAGGTCAAACATGATATTACTGTACTATTTTTTTTTCCTGTAAAATATATGTCTTAGACTGGGTTAGTTGATAATTTTTCTTATCACTAAATTGTATTTGACAATTATTGTAAGTTGCCTGCAGATAGGATCATGATACTGTGTTTTGAGCCATAGAAGGTTGTATCTCTCTCTCTCTCTTGCTTTCTTTCTTTTTGGAAATCCTGAAATCTTCCTGTTGAAATAACTTATTTTGTCAATTAATTACAATGCTGGATAATAGAGTGGCAACTAACCCACTGTCTATCAAAATCTGAGCTAGGGACGCCTGGGTGGTTCAGTGGTTGAGCATCTGCCTTTGGCTCAGGGTGTGATCCCAGGATCTGGGATTGAGTCCCACATTGGGCTCCCTGCAGAGAGCCTGCTTCCCCCTCTGCCTGTATCTCTGCCTCTCTCTGTGTGTCTCTCATGAATAAATAAAATCTTTTAAAAAAATCTGAGTGAAGGGTTTATTTGGTAGGTGTCCTAGAAACAGAATTTGGAGATGGGGAGTAGTAAAACAGGAATGAGGAAAGGCCAATACTGTGGTGTAATCTCCAGTTGGTTAAACAGAGACTACTGAGGCTCAATCTTACTGGACCTTTTTAGGATCTGTCTAGAACATGCCTTAGAATGCTTTACAGAGGAATGGAAGAGGAGAGGATTTGCATTCAAGGATTGCTATAAAGAATGTCTCAGACTTCTAAGACAAACATGACTTAATGCTGGACAGGTTAGGACAGAAGTCCAGGGAATGAGGGGAAAGATGTTTGGAGTACTGAGTCAAGGTACTGTCAGTTACAACTGTGAGGAGCTGCTTGCTGAACAAGAGATGATGTCAAGTGTGAGCTGAGATGATGTGACATGGGACACAAGGGATATCTGAGTCCAGAGGTATAAATAATTCATATTGCTATGTAATAAATATAACTAAATGTATAATCAAAACAATGCCACACTAAAACAGACATAAAAAGTCTATGAAGGAGGGAGAGGAGAAGACAGATGGCTCAATTTCCTAAAAGAGCAGCTGGAAATATTTGTCTGTTAGTATGGTTTCTAGGTTGCTCATTTCCTGGTCTTTAAACTTTGTGTACTTTAATTCGCCTATGCTCTTAAATCTCCATTGCTTTTTGGCCGGTAGGGGTTAAAGGCCCGATTTTCTGATGCAGAATTCCTTCCCGGCAGATGCTGGAGCAGGTGCATGAGAGAAAGATAAAGAAATCTTAAAATATCAGAAATATTAGTAGGGCAGAAAAAAAGAACATTATAGACAAAAGTAGGGGTACGTAGAATAGATTTTCTTTTTCTCAGGTTTTATAAATTACATTTCACATCGAAGCAAAAATTATGACACTGATGTGGTTCTAGGTGCTCTTTGGGCTCCAAGGAGAGGATATGGGGGTGAAATAGGTGGCAGGGGATGTGGTGTTTCGGAGGATCCAGTGAGATTTGAGAAACATTTTGATCTTGAAAGTGTGAATGCACATTTTAACAGGAGGAAATTGACACTTTCCTAATAAACTTAAATTGAGAGTAGATAAGCTTGAGAAGCAGGAGACACTTGTAAATGATGAGGATAAAGGAGATTCAGAAGTTGATACCCAAAACAGTGAAGGAAATACTGAAGATGAAGGGGATCCACTTGGACCTAACTGCTATTTTGACAAAACCAAATCCTTTCTTGATACTATTTCTTATGATGATAAGAGTAAACAGAGACCAATTGGTGCTGAAGAAAGAAGATTAAATGCCAAAACATTTAGAATCACGCTTCGTCCAAACCATGCTTGTGTGGGGCATAGAGGCAGAGGAGGTCTGGATTTCTGGGGTGTTACCTTCACCACCCCTCCAGGATTTCTAGTTGGGTTCAGAGGAGTTCCTGGGGGAGGGGAGAGAATTTGCAGATTTTGATACAGGAAAGACAACAACGTTGCTGCATAGTCTACTAACAAGTCCTTGAAAATAGGTGAATTTCTAGCTCTTCATGGTCCTGAGAATTGGTTTCAGTCTTGAGAAGAATAAAGAAGTGGATCCCCTGTATATGTGTCACCAGCACTGGGTTTTTGTTTATTGCTTTTTCTGCTTAATTACAAAGATATAATGCAGTTATTTTTTGGGGAGGGAGTAGTTAGGCTCATATTAAAAAATGGGCATATATATTCCAAATATATTTGGAATAGCAGGTTAAGTAATTTCTTACGTATAGTTAAACTACAGCAGTATTTCAGTGGGACTTAGAAATATCTTTTCTTCACTGAAACAATTTTTCTTATCACTAAATTGTATTTGACAATTATTGTAAGTTGCCTGCAGATAGGATCATGATACTGTGTTTTGAGCCATAGAAGGTTGTATCTCTCTCTCTCTCTTGCTTTCTTTCTTTTTGGAAATCCTGAAATCTTCCTGTTGAAATAACTTATTTTGTCAATTAATTACAATGCTGGATAATAGAGAATTTTGTCAGTCAACTATGTACACACAGTAAAGTACTGTTTCTTGGGCAAAGGCAATTTTTATATAGTTGGAAAATTCCATTATATTCATTGACAAAGAAACATTAAGAACTTTGGATAACTGTATAAAAAGTGACTAATTCTTTAAAGAATAAACATTTTAAAGTCAGCAAACATACTGTGTCCTTGCAGAACTTGATGTCTGAAGAGCAGAGCTATGGGTGGTGGGTCTTTATTCATGGTTTACCAGACTTAAGATTTTTAAAATTTTTATTTTCTTTTTTAATGTTTGCAATGCAAATGAAGATTTGATATGTACTTCCATTACCTGAAAAGGATAAATTACTCATACTTATTGTAAGAACTTCATTTTATAGCAAGTGGGATAGCACAGGATTGGTCCAAGTAATAAATATTTTCAGTATATGAAATAAGTAATCATAGATAAGAATGTACTTGGCTGTATTTTCACATAAGTGCTCTCCCCTTTTTTAAAGACAATAAAACTGGGCATAAATTAAACTGTTAAAAAAATCCACAGATAAATCAAAGTAGAATTCTAATAATAAATTTTCAAATAACTCACAAGAATGTAGGCAAAACAAAAAAGAGGAACAAACAAAAAAACAAATTGAAAAAAAAAATAAATTCTAGACTTTAGCTATGTATTATTTTTGTATTGTTGCTATTCCAAATTACCACAAGTAAGTGGCTTAAAACAAGACATTTTTTTTTTTTTATCCTATAAGTCTGCTGGTTAGAGATCCAAAGTCATTCTCACTGGGTTAAAGTCAAGGTGTCAGCTTGGCTGGCTCCTTCCAGAAGCTCCAAAAGAGAATCTATTCCCTTGTCTTTCCAGCTTTTAAATACTTCCTGCATTTCTTGGCTTCTGGCCCCATCCTTGCCATGGCATCATCACATCTCCTTCTTACCCTGACCATCCTAACTCCATGTGTTAAAGATCCTTTTGACTTTACCGAGTAATGCAGGGTAAGTTTGTCACCTCAATATCCTTAACTTAATCATACTGCATAATTCTCCTTGCTACTTAAGTTAGTATATCCATAGGTTCTAGTCATTGGAGTGTGGATATCTTTGGATGGGCATTTTTTTTCTACTATAAACCTTAACATATCAATAATCACATTAATAGAAATCTTCAGAATAATTCAGTTAATAGAGAATGCCAGAGTCAATTAAAAAATAAATAAATAAAAGCAAGCATGGCCTAACTGAATGTAACTCATTTCAAGTAGAACAACATAGGTAGTTTGGAAATGAAAGTTGAAAAAATAGGTTTTAAACAAAAATTAAAGGAAACAGGAGTGGTTACATATGATAGAGTAGATTTCGGAGTAAAGGCAATCACCAGAGACATTTTGCAATAGCAGAGGATGTAAAGCCAAAACTGATGGAACTGAAGGAGAAACAGGAAAACTCACAGCTAAATTTGGAAAACTTGACATCCCTCTATAATAATTGATAGAATAACTAGCCAAAATCAGCTATGATATAGGGGAATATAAGAGTACCAACAATTTCTGTGATATAATCAAGAACACTCTGCCTAACAACAACAGAATATAAATTATCTTCAACTGCCCCTAGGTAATGTAGCAAAATAAACCTAATATTGTGCCATAAAACAAACCTGAAAAAAAAAATAAAGGATTTGTATCAGACAGCGTGTTCAACCACAGTGATATCAAACTGGAAAGCAATAGTGGGAAAAGAAGGAAAAATATCCAAATACTTGGAAACAAAACCACACGCTACTAAATAATCTGCATGGTAAAGAAGAAATCTTAAAGGGAAATTAAAAAATGCACACTAATACTAAAGAAAATAAACATACATCATATCATAATACAGCTAAGTGAGTGCCAAGAGAGAAGTTTATAGCATTAAAGCATGCATTAAAAAAAAAGGCAAAATCTCAGGCCAATAGTCTAAACTCTTACTTCAGGAACTAGAAAAAGAGAAAAATAAACTCAAACCAAACAGAATAAAGAAAATAATAAAGAACAGAAATTACTAAAATTGAAAACATAACAAAACAAAACAAAAAAACAATTCAGAAAGCTATTAACTACATTCTCATGTATATTAAACAAATAAGTTGAGAAACTCTTAGACTGTTTAGAGAATAAGTTCATAATTTGAATACCTTCTCCAAAACAAACAAACAAACAAATCCATCCAGGCATAGTTAATTTCACTGGAGTTTTCTATAATAAAGTCCTACATACTCTTTCCCAATCTCTTCCAGAAAACTGAAGTGGATAGAACATTTAATTAATTTTTTAAAGATTTTATTTATTTATTCCTGAGAGATACAGAGAGAGAGAGAGAGAGGCAGAGGGAGAAGCAGGCTCCATGCAGGGAGCCCCGACATGGGATTCCATCCTCCGTCTCCAGGATCAGGCCCTGGGCTGAAGGTAGCGCTAAACCGCTGAGCCACCTGGGCTGCCCCATTTAATTAATTTTATGAGGCTAGTATTACCCTAATAATGAAATCAGATAAGGGTAATACAAACTCAAATAAAAAAAAAAAAAGGAAACTATAGGCTAATATCTCTCATATACATAGACACAAAACTTTAAAAATCTTAGCAAGTGGAATTCAACAACATACAAAAGGAATTATACATAATGATAAAGTGAAGTTCATTTCTAGTATGTTAGTGGGTGTTGAGATTTGTTCAATATTTGAAAATCAGTCATTGTAATTCATCAAATTAACAGGCAAAAAGGAAAAATTGTATGATTCTATCAATGTGGAAAAAGCATTTGAAACATTTAATATCCATTGATAATTAGAACTCTCAGAAAAATTGAGATAAAGAGGAAATTTCTCAAATTGATAAAGATTATGCACAAAAGAATCCACAACTAACATTATCCTCAACCATGAATGCTTTCTCCCTAAGATCAGAAATAGGGGAAGGATATCTGTCTGTCTTATCACTACTATTTTGCACAGCAATAAATGTTCTATTCAGATTAATAAGGCAAGGAAAAAAAGGAAAGACATACGTATCATTAAAGAAGAAATAAGACAGTCATTTGCAGATGGCATAATTATCTAGGTAGGCTTACCCTAAGAATCTGTAGAAACCCTGTAGAAGTAATAAGTTACACCCAGATGTAATTTCTTTGCAAACTGCCTCTGGCAATATTTTTTTCTGGAGGTTTGACACAAGATCAACATACAAAAGTCAGTTGTATTTCAAGATACTAGCAATATGCATCTAGACCTTAAAATTAAAACTACAATATCATATACAATTGCTGCACAAGATGGAACACTTAGTGGAAATCCAACAAAATATATTAGGACTTTTATGCTAAAAACTACAAAACAGGGCACCCCGGGTGGCTCAGCAGTTTAGCACCGCCTTCAGCCCAGGGCCTGATCCTGAAGACCTGGGATCAGCTCCCATGTAAGGCTCCCTGCATGGAGCCTGCTTCTCCCTTTCCCTGTATCTCTGCCTTTCTCTCTGTCTGTGTGTCTCATGAGTAAATAAATACAATCTTTAAAAAAATAAAAAAAATAAAAATAAAAACTACAAAACACTAACAAAAGAAATAAAAGACATAAGCAAATGGGTACATATGCCAAGCGTTAGAGATTTTGTCCATCAGTTCCCTATGGAAAATATCCCATAAGTTATTTAACTTCCATAATTAATTATTTTAGTTTATAATTCTGTTTATTTCTTATTGTTCACCAATTTCATTATATAAAATACATTTTAATTTTTAAAAATTAAGAATACAAAATATACATTCTCTCTTTTTTTTTTAGGTCATCAGTAAATGTACATTCTTGTTTCAAATAGTAGAAATGATAGAAAAGTATATGTAGCCAACTTGATTTTTCCCATTTCATTCTTTCTCACAATCCAGTATCCCTCCTGAAATGTAACAAGTCTTAAAATACAGTGTTTATCTTTCTGGTTTTTTTTGTTTGTTTTGTTTGTTTGTTTGTTTTATATTACATAAACCCTCAGGTTGTCGGTTTTGAAAACAAATGCTATCTTTCATTGCCAAGATGACATTCAGAATTGTTAACAATATACTATAGTATAGCATGGAGATCCAATAAAAGGGCAGATCATAAACAACACTTATGGGCTAAATGTAGGTTCCATTATATTATCATTTTGAACATTTTCAAATACTGTGGATATCAGATCTTCTTTGTGTATTGCATATTCCTCCATTTTTATGTTAGCCCTAAAAATTCCCTCTAACCTCTTGTGATTAAAACGCAATTTCCAGGGCGCCTCTGTTGCTCAGTAGGTAGAGCAGTTGCTCTCTGTTTAGGCTCAGGTGGTGGTTGAGCTCTGCAGGGAATCTGCTTGAGAATTTCTCTCCCTCTGCCTCTCTCCCTGCTCTCTCCCTCTCAAATAAATAAATAATTAAAATAAATTTAAAATAATAAAACATAACTCCCCCCAAATTTATATTCATCACAACTGGATTGACTAATTTGTATGTTTGTGGTGCCATGTGCACCATTGTCGTGCCATGTTTGGTTCAGCTAATCAACTTTTCATCACAGGCACCATCCACAACAAAGGGAGAGCTCTGATTTTATTTTATTTTTTTTCTTTCCCTATTGATATGGCTTTCTCAGCAGGTCCCATTTAATTCCAATACTATTTTCCCATTGCTTCTGAGATGCTTCAGTTCTTCAATAAATTAGATTCTCCTAAAATCTTCTGGAAAAAAAAGGACAAAGGAAAGGCTACTTAGGACCAGACTAGACTTCATAGTCCTAACCTCTCTTAAATGTCCTCTCAAGTTGACCAGAAGCCTAGCGTGACTTTCAGTAAAAGGGTTTATCCTGTGATTAAGTTGGCAGTGATCAAAATATCGGATCTATTTTGCAGAGGCAATCCTCAGACCCATTAAAATAGCCTTCGGGGCCTGGATTAAACTAGTCCTAAAACGCGTTCTATTTAAATAAATAGCTTGCTTAATCAAATAATAGCTCCCCTAAAGAGCTCACTCATTGAATGAACCTTTTCCTCTTAGGATTCTTTTCAATACACCCAGATGTAATTTCTTTGCAAACTGCCTCTGGCAATATTTTTTTTTGTCTTAATGTACAGATTTGATTTTTTTTTTTTTTATATATTCAGTCTTCATAGTCTTCAGTGATTCCTAACTGAAGGGGTTTTCATTGAGAAATATTTTACACTATGGGAATCAATTGTCCTCTCTCCCTGACCTAATCTATCTGAGCCATCATTGAACTAAAATAGAATCATGGCATACCCGGGTCCAGTCCACAGCCAACAGTTGATCACATATCTCCCTTTCCTTAAATTATTTTTGGTTGACTATTAACTATTTCAGGCTAGGGGATACTCTACTAAACATCCTAGCAGAGCAAACCTACCAAATGGTGCTATTAGCCACTACACTGCTACTTGCCTAAAAAGCCGGTTAAGTCAAACCTCCCTGGAGGTTTGATCCCAAGACCCCAGGATCATGACCTGAGCTGAAGGAAGATGCTTTATGGATTAAGCCACTCAGGAGCCCCTCTCATTCTCTTTTCAAGAACTTATTCATGAATTTAGCTTACATTTGCCACAATATTTGATAAATTATTAATGAGTGTTCTATTTGTTTACCATTATTGCTACTATCATTGAAAATAATAATTTAAGTGCATTTCTTATATTTTTTTGATAATATGTTCTAGGAATTATACTAGGAACATTGCGTATACTATTATATTTAATTCCTTAAGTCTCATTAAAATAGAAGCTATAACCTAAAGAGGTTAAATATTTTATCTAAAATTACATACTTAATGAGTAGCAAAGCAGAATTCCCCACCCAGTCCTGTCATCCTCCACTAATCCTTTTAATGACTCTATGACATTATATTTTAGTACCTACAGTAAAGGGTATTGTCATTTAACCCATTTGCCTCCTTCAACTACCAATTCTCTTTATCCTTTTTTTTCATATTAGATATACGAAGCAATGTATTTAACATATGAATCTTATCATGTCGTTTCTTTTTTTATCTCCTAAAGTCCATCCATAGTTCCTAAATTTTCCAGGATAAAGTTCAGTCTCCAAATTGATGCTGTGTCTCTTTGTGAAATGTTCTCTATTTACCATCTGCATGTGCCAAATTAAACTATTTGCAGTTTCTTCCCAAAAAATCATGATTCCTCAAGCTGGCTGACATTTGTATTTGTTCCCTCCGTCTGGGTTTCTTTTCTATCTCTTATTCCCTACTCATCTTTCAAGACTAAGCCTGTCTATCATCCACTCACAGAAGTTTTCTTAGATTCATCCAAGCTGAGTGAGATGTCCCATAATTGGTTGCTCTCAGAACACTTTGTGCAAATTTCATTCTATATTATATTTTGTATATTATAGATTATGGCATAAACTCTGTTGTATTCTAAGACTTGGTGTATTTGTGTTTTATATAACAGGATATGATCTGCTTCAAGGCAGAATTGTGTCTTATCCTTTTAGGACAATGTCTAAGAATTAGTGTTTACAAAACAATCAGTTGATTAGAATTGGATTAAATAAAATGTCTACTGGAAAAATACACCACCAAATCAGAATTGTCAATCACATACTGATGCCACACAAAAGAGTGCTGAGGGACTTGCTCTCTGTGATTTCTCTGTAAGACTGGAGCCACGCTGATGCTATGATGTGTGGAGGAAGGTTCTGCCTCCATTGATGGCTAGGAGTTTGATGTTCCTAACTCAGGATTGTCAAGGGGAAATGAAAAAAAAAAAAAAAAGTGATATTAAGCTGCAAAATTTTCAGACACAATGAGCCATGACACTGACACATCAAGAAGACCAGAGGCATAAAAAAAAACCCTTATAATATCTGATTTTGTCATATAGAACTCAGAAACTACTGAGTAAATTGAACAGTATCAGAAAAGATACAGACTTAAATACTTTGTGATGTATTCTCCAAATCTATTGTTTTTCAGTCTGAAACCATTCACTCTGTATACATCAGGAATGTAACCCTAAAACCAGTTACAATTGTCACATGTTTTGCATATAGTTAAATTAGCTTTCTTATCAAGCAAAATCATCTGGAGGTTGTAATCACTGAAGTTCCCACTTCAATTTCTATCCTTTCAGCTGAAGTAGAATGCACCTGTCAGTTGATATGGGTGTTGGACGTAATTGCGTACAAGTCTACTATAGCAGAAGAATGTCAGATTTTCCCCTAATAATTCTCGTTATTCTGTTCTGGAGCCTGTCCAAGTCTCTTAGGATAATTTTGAGGGGAGTCCAAAAGTGGACATCACATTTCTTTTTAATAGGAAGATGATTTCTCTGACTGAGGTTTACTCTCCCTTCTGTCACTAGGACTTTAATCTGTTTGCAAGGGATGGTGAAGGAGATATTTATAACCTCCCACTTTCTGAGTTTCTACATTCAGCGTTTCCATTATAGAGCAGATAGCAAGCATACTGTACTCTATGCAACTGCCGTGAAGCCCTGTTTAACTCACCATATTAGTTTGCATTAATTAATGCAGGAGTAAGAAGGATTGGAAAGTTGGCAGCCAGCATTTCTGAAGCTTGAAATTCCTTAGTCAGTAAATGCATATCTCAAGTTGGTATATTAGGTTATCAAAGAAGGTTTAAAAACCTAGGGACTGAGAGTTAGCAGAATCCATACCTTGCAAGATTTATACTTGCATGCTAATGTATTCATAGAGGGATTTTGTTCACAAGTTGCTATAGATAATGTTCTCTAGACAGGCTATTATTATTATTATTTTCTTGAAACCATGGTAGATGATTTGTTTAGTTTTGACGTAAGTTGGATTATTTGGATTCCACGATCCTACATTTCATATGCAGTACTGCATCTTCTTAAAACAAACTCAGTAAAGACAGATTTAATACGGATTTGCACCTAGCAGTCTGTCAGCATTCTTGAATATTTTATTATCGGAACTAACAATAATAATGTTCCAAGTCCCAAGTTTATGCCAGCAGCCGAGCTGAAATCACATTTAAGAATGATCCATTCCTTTTTAGGTCAACATTTAAATGAGAAGAAAGAGAAAAAAAAAAAAAAAAAAAAAAAAAAACCCAAAGCATGGTTCTTCAGACCATGAAATTTGCCAGCCAGTGATTATACAACCTTTCATCTCTTATGGCTTGACAGGCACATGCCTGTTCTAATAGGTTTTAGGAAAATGTTTATGAGACATTGAGGTTTTGAACATGAATAGTTTTAAAAAATTCACAATCAGTGCCTCTAGAAAGAGTGACTTCCTACTGAAATTAAATATTGCAGTCTACAGCAGTGGTTAGGAATAGAATGCACTACGGTGAATTCAGGAGAACAAATATAATTATTTTATTTTAATTTCATTGTACTGCATGCATACATAGTTTGATCATTGTAACCAAATTCAAACCAAAGACAGAGACTCTTGTCTTACAAACTCTTGAGAGACTCATTCTTCAGTTATAATTATCAGTCTCAATCTTCAATAAAACACTGTTGGCACTGGATGGGGATTACAGGAAGGCACAATATTTTGGCCTTTGAGAAAACTGAGAAGACACAAATAAGATAGCAATACCATGGAAATGATAGAATGTAGAAAAATAACATTTTCTAACTGCCACATCTCTTTTCCTGTCTCTTTGGCTGCACACTGATTAGTCATGTCTTCAAATAATTTTACGATATTGTTTTGTTTTTCATATTTAGAATGTAAAGAC
The DNA here is from genome assembly GCF_053574225.1 of Canis aureus. NCBI lineage: Eukaryota > Metazoa > Chordata > Mammalia > Carnivora > Canidae > Canis > Canis aureus. Next base: position 83,014,473 of record NC_135612.1, read on the forward strand.
CATGTAGATTTTTCTTTTCAGAATTGATCAAAATTTGTTTTTGTTTGACATAAAAAGGAGTGGTGAAGTTCTTACTGGCTTTGTAACTCTACTCTTAAGAGAGAGGTACACTTTTAAAGATTATTTATTTGAGGGGTGGGGAGGGAGAATAAGCAAGAAGGAGAGGCAGAAGCAGAGAGAGAGAGAAGTAGACTTCCCTGCTGAGCAGGGAGACCGAAATGGGGCTCAATCCCAAGACCCAAAGATCATGACCTAAGCCAAAGGCAGCTGCTTAACCAACTGAGCCATCCACGCACCCCCAGACTTACACTTTAAAAAATGTTAGCCAATTGGGAAAACCTGTATCAAAAAGATAACTTTTGTACTGGGGATTTGTGTGGCTCAGTCAGTTAAGCAACTGACTCTTTTTTTTTTTTTTTTTTTTTTTTAAGCAACTGACTCTTAATCAGGTCTTGATCTCAGGGTTGTGAGAGAACTTCTGTACCAATTGGACACCTTTGGAACTGAATTTTTCACTTGTTATTTCACATGCATGATGATTAGAATAATTTTCTGGAGTTTCTGCCTCTGGACATTTCCGACCTGTCTCCTCTACCAGCCATGAGATTTTGGCTGCTATCACAATTACACTTCAGCTTTTGAATCCTGATATAGGGTGAATTGGACAGATCAAGATATAAATATTCTTAAGAGCCATACCTATACTGGAATGGCTGACTATTCATACATGGATCACATAAATGTATCCTATTAAATTTAAATTAAATGTATCTCTAATTCAATATCTCTTTACCTGAATCAAGGAAAAAAGTCCTAAGGCCACTCTGACAACAGATAATAAGGTCAACTTGAAGTAGAAGAAGACTGTATTCTTAACTTCTTAACTGACTTCAGTGAAAATACTATATTTTGAAGAGTTTGTAAGTAAACACAACCAACTCATTACTAGAGTCCTTTGACGGTATTGGAAGGGGTTCATTTAAGTGAGAGCCCTGAAATACATGTTTCATTAATTTCACAGCAAACCTATTTCTCATGCTATGTTTTATTCAGTAATTATACTGTAGGGTTAAAAGAAAAACAGAGAAATACATTTATTGTTTATAGAGACCTAACATTAAAACCAAAATGAAATAAGCCCTTTAGGCAAGCTAACGTATTATGGAATTCTTTGACAATTTCCATCCATCACTATGAATTTAAAACCAGAATGCTTTGAAAAGGGGCACCTAGATGGTTCAGTCGGTTAAGCATCTAACCCCTCCCCCACTCATGATCTCATTTCCTTTTGATCTTTCTTATAGTCTAATTCAGAGATTGACAAACTTTCTGTAAAGTCCAAATAATAAGTATTTCAGGTTTTGCAGGCCAGGTGGTCTCCGTTGTAACTACTTAAGTCAAAGATGAAATGGCTCTGATCCAATAAAACTTTATTAAAACAAACAGAGGACTGACAGGATTTGGCTCATGGGCTGTAGTTGCTGATCCCTGCTGTAGTCCATTGAATCTGAAATTTTAAACATGACTTTTAAGAACAGCGGATAATACCTATAGGTTATGTGTTATGTCTTATGTGTTATGCAATTTAAGTGTTTTTCATGGGAAATTTTTTACTATTATGTTATCAGGCCAGGCAGCAATTTGCGATTCTAATGTTAGCATACATTACAACTCCAAGTCTATGGATTATTTAGAATCCTTTGAAGATAGTTAAGTTCTCCAAAAATATTTTGTAGAATTGAAGTGACCCTAAGAAGATATGAAGTGGTATAAAAATCACCAAGATCCTAATGATTATATTCATAAAGCAAAGGTTTGAGAATAAGCCAAAAGTAGAACCACTTACCTAAGCAATCCTCCTTTCTCTAAAGATAGTGCAAATTGCATGTACTCAAATTTCTTTCTCACATAAGAAAATACCATGCAGAAAAAGTTTTGTTTGCGTCTTGTTTTTTGAACTAACAGGCCTCAGGATAAAGAGGCTTTGGTATTTAGTTAATGCTTAGCATAACTTCAATTGCCTAAAGCATGTATCCCCGTCTACAGCTTTGTTTCTCTGCTTTCTGTTTGTTTGTTTTATTTTGTTTGTTATTCAGTAATGGGATTAGAGTGAGGATATAGCTGTGCTATCTGATCAATTTAATAAACAGTGAAGTGAATAAACAAACTTTTTTTAAATAAAAAGTTTGTGATTTTTTTCCTATTGCTATAATAATTAAAGTATATGCAAGGTACACATTCCTCTACAGCCTGTAATTATTAAAGAGAAAAAAATGCTTAAAGTTTATAGAATCTTAAATCTTCTGGAAGACAAATAAAATGGAAATTTTAGAAAAAGAAATCTTACTTTACATAGCACAGGAAAAAATTCCCTATTGCTGATTTCTGTACCTAGAACCACCAGCATAGGATTAAAACAATGATAATAATAATTATGACACTATTCACTCTTCTTCTGTATGTATGCATGTAATCTCTACACCCAACATGGGGCTCAAGCTCACCACCCTGAGATGCGGTGTCACATTCTCTACCACTTGAATCAGCCAGGTGACTTGCTATTCACTCTGATATTACTATGATTTCAACATTGCAAATGCTTACTGGAAAACTGTCTCTCAAATGCTGAATAGCAGATAAAGACAAAACCCAACACCCCTTTAGCTGTATCAGTGATATTTTTACACTTAAAGAACTCTACTAGTAATTGGATACACATGAAAATGCTGCATAGCTTATAGTTTTAGCTTGTGATTTTAAAACAAAGTGCCACTTCTTCGAGCATATTTTTGAAGATTTTTTTAAGAAGTAATACTGGGGGGGATCCCTGGGTGGCGCAGCGGTTTGGCACCTGACTTTGGCCCAGGGCGCGATCCTGGAGACCCGGGATCGAATCCCACGTCGGGCTCCCAGTGCATGGAGCCTGTTTCTCCCTCTGCCTATGTCTCTGCTTCTCTCTCTCTCTCTCTCTCTCTCTCTCTCTGTGACTATCATAAATAAATAAAAATTAAAAAAAAAAAAAGAAGTAATACTGGGGTAAAAAAAATTACTGTTGAGACTATTAACCTTCATATATGTGTTAGTCAAGACTGCAGACACTTAAGTGTCATGAGCTCCTTTTACCTTTGAGACAAACAGCTTAAAATATCTATATGGAGCAATTTACCTGGCAAATGAGGAATGCATGCCTTTCACAAACATAACAGAGTGCTAGACTCAAGGGGCAAGGTTATCAAAGTGCTGTTTCTCTTGAATTAAAATTCTGGATTAATTCAACATGCTAGGTACAATGTCTATATTTATAGAGACACTTATGGGTAACTTATGGTGTAACATCTTGCTGGGCAAATATATATAACTGCTTTATATTGTGTTTCTCATAATAAAAGTATAAAGGTAGGTAATGGTATCTAAAGGTAATTGAAATTGCAAAACCCCTAGTGAAAGACATTGGTGGCTGGTGTCTCGCTTGTGGATTAAAATTATGAAGGGATCTCTGGAAATCCCCTTCTCACACTTCCCACTATATTCCTTCCAGGTAGGCTTTATTACTGGTTTTAGTGTTTTCTTGTTGTTATCATTGTACTGCTAAAAATGTCAGTTCCCAAAGTGTAGAATTAAGTGGAGAGTGGCTTCCAGAAATGACATTTCAAAAGGGCTGATATATTAGTATTGAGTTTGGATTTTTTTTTCTTTTTTAAAGAAAAATATCTAAGCTACAATATTCCACAAAATATACTCGAAATCAACTCGACAATAAAAAATTAATAGGAAAATTCCCTCCTCCCTGCTAAAAAGAAGTTCTCCTTTCCCCAGTATTCAGATGTGTGGACTCTAAAGCCAGGACCATTCCATGTTCAGAAGACGAAAAGGAAAAATAAATCAATGTGAAGAGAAAGACCCCTGGTGCTTACATGCTATCTAACCACTGAAACTCAGAACCCAAAACATCACTCCACATTGCTATGTGTTACTAGTTTTTATTCTGAAACATTAAAGATACAATCCGGGATCCCTGGGTGGCTTAGTGGTTGAGTGTCTGCCTTTGGCTCAGGTCGTAATCCTGGGGCCCTGATATTGAGTCCTGCATTGGGCTCCCCGGACGGAGCCTGCTTCTCCCCCTGCCTATGTGTCTGCGTCTCTCTGTGTGTCTCTCATGAATAGATAAAAATAAAATCTTTAAAAGAAGGATATAATTCACTTTAGAAAACACTTTCCATATAATTTCCATATAATGTTACAGAAATTGGTAAAATGTGTACAGTTCTTCAGGCTCACCTGAAATTGTTAACAAGCAGGCCCCCAAACTCCCATTGTTCAACACTTTGGAACAGAATAGCGTTAGGCCACCGAGAATTCAGAGCAGAGAACATATAATTCCTCCTCCCCCAACAGAACAAGTGATAGAATGCCAACAACAATAAAACCCCTGGAACCATGGCGCCATCACAAATGAGCCATCACAGGTAGATTCTAACTCATGTGGGCAGGCATAGACATACAGCCAGTAACAGTAGCTACTGTGAAACATCAAAATTTTCCTCCACCACTTTTAACCAGGTATAGAAATCAAGGCAGCATAATTTCAGTAAACTTTATATTTTAATTTTTCATTAACTTATTTAATTACAGGTTCTCTGCCAGAGCCACTAAATAAATAATAATAAATGCCTTTATACTAAATGTGGTCTGGAAGATCAAAAGGAATCAGGACCACTAGTAAGTCAACGAGGTAATACGTGGCAGCGCTAAAGGTGCTAATATAATGATAAACATTTAAGGTTAATATTTAAATTTAGCTTGTTGGTAAAACTGCTGAAAATCTTAAGCAGATGAAGCTTCTCTTATTTCGAGTAGTAAGAAAAATATGAGATAATAGGAGAAAGAGGCTAAAAGAAGTCTCTTGCAGCAACACTTTAACTTCAGAAGTTTATAGGCTTTGTAGTACATTTAAGATGAATAAATTTAAAGTGTGTAGGGAATAGGGGACAAGGATATATTGAAACAATACAAAGGAATACAAACAAAGATGCTATAAAGAATATTTATACAGGTTTTTGCACAGAATACATTGCAATGTAATGCCTCATAGATACATTTCCAAACGTAAAAGTCAAACTAACAACAGCAGAAACTACTAATGGAGAACATTAAGGAGCAGGTCACACTGAATTTCCATTAACTGCTGAAATTAATGTTTTCTTACCATTTATAAGACTGCAATGTTTTTGATCTGTCTTTATTGTATTAACCTCCAAAACACAAAGTAAAAAATAACAACAGCAAAAGGATGAGAACCTGAAGATGATTTTTTTTTTAAATAATGGCATTTGTGTGTGTGTTCCCAAATGTAGTGACTTCAGTTCAGATTGTACTTATTACCATTATAAAGAATTATTATTTCAGTGATCCTACCATGCATGGAATGGAGTTCTAAGAAAGCACTACACTACTAAAGCTTTTTCTTATTTTCTCTATTCTTATCACACTCTTATGTGTTTAAAAAAGCTATCAATTCCTTAATAAATGAAATATACAAGTAGTAAGGACTCATTTCTAGCTTTGATTTTATTATAAATCTGTAGGTAATAAGCAAGGTTGACTAAAGTTTTATTTTCTCGCCTTTCACCTACTAGAGAAAGTGCTTAAATGAGGAAAAAAAAATAGTGACAAGGCAACAAAATCAATAAAAGCAGAATGTTTGGAAATCATGAGTAGTCAAGATGACCATATTGGTCAATCCAGGATCATTTTTTTCTTTCTTTTTAAACACTCTCTTTAATGAAGCCAAAGCCATACTTTTGAATTTTTTTTTTTGAACAAAACTTCTGTTAAAATGTCTTAATTCATTCCCAAATTGAGAATTGCACAGCACAGCTACTAATATTTCATTTCTAATTAAAATCCCAGTATATTATTTGTATAACCATGACCTAAATTTCAATATAGTCTTTAAATTTTTAATGAAGAACATACTTTTAGTGTCTGCCTCAGAATCATTTCTGATTTCATTTAAAGCAACTCAGAATGTTTTTGGAAACAACAACCACCATTTACAGAGTTTACTATGTGTAAAACTAAAATTCAAACCCACATAGTGTAGATTCAGAGTGACGTTCGAATGGAATGACGAAGAGTAAGGAGTTGGTTGTCTCTAACTCAGGATTCTGATATATTTGCAATGTGTGAAAACAAATATTGTACTTCATTGGGTTTCAGAGGTAGCTATTTGTCTACGAGCACCAATGCATGTTCAATTATGTTTAGAAGGTGTATACTGAGCAGTAGCCAGGGAATATAATGAGTAATTATAAGGAATAAAGAGGAGATTGCTGATTGCATTTCAGGACTCCGTGGGTACCTTAGTCTGATCATGCTGCTATAAAGATACTATAAACTAGGGGAACTTATAAACAGCAAATATTTATTTCTCACAGTTTCAGAGACTGGAAACTCTAAGGGCAAGGAACTGGCAAATTTGCTTTCTGATGAGAGTCCATTCTGTTGTTCACAGACAGTGCCTTCCCCTTGTGTCCTCCTCACATGGTGGAAGGGCAAAGGGGTACTCTGGGGACTCTTTGATAAGGACATTAATCTTGTTTGTGAGGGCTCTGCCCTGACGAACTAATCACCTCTCAAAAGCCACACCTTCTAATACCACATTGGGCATAAGATTTCAATACCTGAATTTTAGAGGGACACAAATATTCAGTCCATAGCCATGGGCAGACTGAAATAGTTCAACTCGGAGATAGAGGATGAGGGTTGAGTCTGTAGAGAGATATACAAACTATATAGTTATGAGATCAGAGATACTACTTGAAGAAAGCTTTCTATGGCAGTGATTGAGTTAAATAGAAATGTGAGAAATTATGTATTGTTTTTTGTTTGTTTGTTTGTTTGTTTGTTGTTGCTGTTGTTGTTTTTTACCAATGTCTTGGCAGTATTAAGCATTAAAGCCTAGAGCCTAGAACATGAAACCCTCCAGTGTTACTTAAGAACAATTTGGCAGAAGGCCTGCATCTGGCTTTACAGGGCAATCTGGCTATGTTTAGAGAAAAAAAAAAAAAAAAGATACCTAGATCCAGTAAACATTGTAAACAATAGCTGAGGAAACTCAATAAGCATGATAAATAGTAGATTCATTACCCAATGTGTCTAAACTTGCATTCATTCTTTACAAAATAATGTAGAGAGCCTGTAAACAACACTCTTTCTCCATCTAATTATTTTTAAATGCTATGGATTTTGGAGTCAACATATGCTACATTTGGCTGCCCTGCTTTTCCTCATTATTGTATTGACTCTGAACGTTTCCAGTCTTGAGTGGAGTGCACAGCAAGAGAAGGTGTATAGGCTGAGCCACTTTCCAAAAATCATTAACTCTTCTAGTAAGAGCTTATAGGTTATTAGTTTCCATGAAGTTCCAAGTATCCATTACAGTTTATGCCATACAGAACCTACAATAAGCCTCAGAATTAGAGTGGACCTTGCCATGGTTTTATTCTCCTTTTAGGAAATAGCTCTTGATTAACAAGTGAGCCCTGATAGAAATAGAACATCTGACCATGGGAGCCAAGCTGCCATTGATGGTTGATATGTCTTTCGCTGACCCATCAATTGACCAACCAACAAGATTCCATCTTCAAGGAAGAATACGAAGACTGGGTCTGAGCAGGTACTGGATTCATATGCATATTTCATGATCAGAGAACTTATACTGTCATCTGGCCTACACTGCCACAGTGTTAATGTTCCTTCAATGTACCTTCATGACTTCATGGAGAGTGTCTTTTCATAATTTCTATAAAGGATAGGAAAACAGTACAAGTTGTGGTTAGTAAATGGCCTCACAGGACACCTGGGTGACTGAGGTAAGAGCCTGGCTTTGGCTTAGGTCATGATCCTAGAGTCCTGGCATTGAGTCCCACATTGGGATCCCTGCTCAGTGAGGAGTCTGCTTCTCCTTCTGCCTCTGCCCCTCCCCCTGCTTGTTCTCTCTCTCTCTCTCTCAAATATATAGATAAAATCTTTATAAATAAATAAATAAATAAATAAATAAATAAATAAATAAATAACATCACATTGCAGCACAGACACTAGTCCCCTGTGTGGCTAGTGCATTGCATTAGTGTTCAGAGATATACTAAAAAGAAATTAGAAATTCAAAACTTCTCATGGGTTGGACATCAAGAAGTTCATCTTGTTTTTTTGTTTGTTTGTTTTTGTTTTTTACTTTGCCAGGAAGAAAATTAGCATATTAGAATCTAAAGCAGTTCATAGACCATTTGCAAAAATGATCAAGGACTTGTAAGAGTAAGACTGCATAATTGGTAATAAGAAGTTTGGGAAAGGATTTTTAAAGATCTTTCAGAAAGGGCCCAGAGTGTGAAAACACATATAGTTTGTAAATATGAGCTCTAACCACCACAGAAACTTACATAGAAAAGCAGCCGGTTAAACTTCCCTGAGAATATGAGTCAGTAAACCTAATATTCTCTAATGAAATTAATAGCAAAAAAGACCATTATAGGAGGTGGGGGTATCTATAGCTTCAATGATAGTTCTCTCTGTAGCGAGGCTACCCTGACTCCTGTTTGCTAAAGTACAAAATTGATGCAAGTGTCCGCCTTCAGCAACACACTTCACTCCCCAGTATGATCCCAAGGCTGTATAAGAGAAATGAGAACAATCCTTACTGAATAGGGTATAGTGCCTGCCACACGTATAAATATTACCCTTTGTGATCCTCGCAACTAAAGGTGCATATGCATTATACCAGACCTCTTCTGAGATGGAAGAGAAGTAATTTATCCTTTGTGGAATAAATGCTTAATGTTCATTTTACTTGACATTTCTTTACAAATATCACCATCCATGGACCCAGAAAACAAAACAAAACAAAACTTGTATTATTTTTGTAATTTTTAAAATATTTTGTTTATTTATTTGAGAGAGAGAGAGCACAAGCTGAGGAAGGTGTAATGGGGGAACGAGAGGGACATCCATGTTGAGCATGGAGTCCAATGCAGGACTCAATCCCAGGACCCTGAGACCATGACCTGAGTCAAAAGCAGATATTTAACCGACTGAGCCATCCATGGCCCCCTAACCCTGCATTGTTAAGGTGACATATAGACTATGCTGTAAATCAGAGATGTGTGTATTAATGAACCTACTTGGTGCTTCTTGATACCTCCACACTGAGTGAGAGGAGCTGATGGATGACCTAAGCACACATTTAGGCAGGATCTCAAAAGTCACATATTCCTTGAGAATACAGATTTTGAAAATGAAGTCCATTAAAGAATCTCTCATCCAGTTGCAATGATGGCTGGAGGAAAAAGCAATGTGGAATGGATAGGAGAGTAGGAACATTACAATGCAGACCTTGGCTAATTGACTAGTTATAAAATGAAGGTAGCCTCCAACCAATTTCCTTTTTTTCTTCCTTTTTTCTCCAACATTAACTGTGAAAATTGTTGGTGGTATTAACCTTTAAGATTTTGATCATAGATTGCCATATAGAGGAAAAGTTTCAGACTTGGATGCAGTTGTTGATGGAAACATTTTGTGCTCCTCTTTGGGAAGAAGGTAAGTCCAGGACCCATTACCCCAGAGTTAGTTAGATAACAGCATATTTGGGGAATATAAGAGTAAGAATTATGTATATGAGTATTTATAGTTCAAAATAATGAAGTGCAGAATTTATTTGTATTTTGTTTTTTTGTGAGAGCCTCAACTACCTTTTTACTTGTAACAATTCCCAACTACAAAAATTTGGAGAAACAGAAAGCTCTGCCTTCTACTCTAAAAGCTAAATGGGGCCAGAACTCGGTCTCCTGAGCTACTGTAAACTGGTATGCTGGACTGTGACCATGTCTCAATTAACCAGAGGATGCTATGTTAACTTTGGATCTTGTATGAGTGACATAAAGTCTTCGGACATTTCAGAGATGAGGTCCAGCAAGGTGTCAGTGTCCCTGGAATAATGGACTACCTAAGTGACACACACCCATCACAGAATCCCCTTCAGACTGTTCCTGTGGTTGTAAAGATGGGTGCTTGGCCTTACTTGGTTTCTTTCCATATTCTGACCCTGGTTCCCCAGATTTCCTTTGCTGATTCTTTGAGTTACTTTCCATCACTACATTAAGTTTACTTGCTAATCCACCAAAGTCAGTCTTGTTTGTTACTAATCCTTCTAAATAAAGATATGGTATGTAATATAATCAATGAAGAGTCTGGCGTCTGGCAGCGTATCATTTATGCTATAAATGATAGCTCTTGTTTCATTTTTTTTATTTCATAGTGTCAGGGTGGATTGCCGGGAATACAGCCCCACTGATCCCATATTCAGCTAAGGTAACACTACCTATTCTAACAATAACAGAAAAAACATACAATATACAGATAATGGGTGATAGAGATATTTTATTTTTTTAACTCAGATATAACCCAAAATGGGTGCTTTTGATCTATTATTTTTCTTTCTAATTGGTGTTTGAGGGACACCAAATTCTTCTCTCTCATGGTTCTGCCAATTTCTACAGATAGATTAAAGGGTGCTGAGCTTGTCTACATAAGCTGATGGAATAAGAATAAAGGGTGCTGAGCTTGTCTACATAAGCTGATGGAATAAGAAAGAGCATAGAGAGTCTTACATGGGAATTTTCCATGGGACAGACCAGCAAGTAATACTTGTCACTTTAGTTCACATTCCATTTGCCATACCTCTGTGACATGATCACATCATCATGCAAAGAATCTGGAAAGTACCATCTATCTGTTTCCTAAAAGGAATAAAAATAAATTTGACATATATATAATCTAACTCATTAAATTGTCACAACAAAAAGTAGACTTTTTAAAACTTTTTCCATGGTATAATTTAGATCTCTATAATTTCATTTGTCTAAATTTAAAGCTTTGCATTGGGACTGGAGTATATCTACAGATGGTTCTGCCTGAAAATGGATGATTGTTACATCAGAATATATGGTATCTGTTCCAGTTTCATCAAAGCTATTACTTTGATAACATCAAGCATATTTAAAAACAAGACTATAGATGAATCAGCATTATTGCTGAACTAAATCTTTTTACCAGTAGTCACATGGCCAAAAGCTCAAATGATATATTTCTTCCTGAGCTTTACAGAAAACAATGATTTGGACCGGAAATACATAAACTGTCAGAATGCTTGCCTGGATGCACATCTTCTATGCTTGACATCTTTTTTTTCTTTTAACATTTTATTTCCTTATTTGACAGAGAGAAAGCAAGCAAGCATGGGACAGGGGGTGGAGGGGGAGGGGCAGAGGGAGAGGGAGAAAAAAATCTTAAGCAGACTGCATGCTGAGTGCAGAGCCCATCGCAAGGCTTGATCCCACTATTCTGAGGTCATGACCTGAGCCAATCCAAGAGTTGAATGCTCAAACAACTGTGCCATCCAGATGCCTCTTCTATGTTTGATATTTTCAATATTTGAGTTATTCTATAGTAGAAGTCACTCAATGCATACCCCTTAATAATTTTAAATTTAGTTTGAGCACTAAAGAATCATTATGGAATACTTCATGTTTCCTTTATATGGCAAATTGAGGATTTCCCTGATGTTTGAAGATATGATATTTCATGAAGTAAATGTATAGGTACAAAGATATATACACTTCTTTGTAATCTCCCACCAAGATTGCATAATCATGATGTCATTTGCTTAGGAAAGCCACTTCTCTTCTGAAATTATTTAACAGGGTGCTCAAGTCAATTCCTTTATTATATAAGAAATAAAATTATTTTTGACCTTTTCTGGATGGTTGTAACTTTGATTTTCTTGCTGTTTCTACAAGGAAAGATGAGTACACTTTTTTTTTTATCCACAAGTGAAAAATAGAGTAAAATGAATAAGAAGCCAAAAATATAATTATTTTTCATAAAATATATTGCTCATTTTGTGAAAGGAAAGAAAGTCTACAGAGGTGCAGCCCAGTGAGGACATCTTAAATGAATTTTTATTCAGAAACAAGGGCTGTTGAAAGAACACATTTTCTCAATGGCAATTGAAACTTACATGGAATAAGTGTAAACTGTCTTTCTCTGAAAGGAGTATCTGATAAAGGAATAAGTCTTATTATCCATGAAGCAGAAAGTATAACCCATTCCCAAAGTCTTCAATTTTAAATAATAGATTTTCACAGACTTCTTCAAACAATAGCTCACAAAGTAATGGACTCCTCTTAAATAAAGATATTATAAAAATCATTTTGTGAGAGGAGAACATTTTTTGAGGAGTAAAGTTTTCTACTCGATTTCTTTCTATTCCTAGTTTACTTTGCAAACTCTGAGATCTTATAAGTTAAAAGAAATTCATTTGCAAATATCACAGATCTTTGCAGCCAGACTTTAAAAAAAAATATGAATGATATGATTTTCTTTCTCATTCAGTCAGAATGGTTATGTACTTTCTTTTTCCATATAATTAATAGAGAAAATTATAGATATCATTTTATTTACTATATTCAAATGACTTTCACACTTGTACAACTATCTGTATGTGGGTGGATGTGTATGTGTGTGTGGCTATCTATAGTCTTCAGAGGAAAAACTAATCAGAAACAGAAAAGAGAAACTAGGGTGATAGTTTCCATCAATCCACATTTTTTTAAAGAATTATTTATTTATTTATTTATTTATTTATTTATTTATTTATGAGAGAGAGAGAGAGAGAGAGAGAGAGAGAGGCAGAGACACAGGAGGAGGGAGAAGCAGGCTCCATGCCGGGAGACGGATGCGGGACTCGATCCCGGGACTCCAGGATCACGCCCTGGGCCAAAGGCAGGTGCTAAACCGCTGAGCCACCCAAGGATCCCCCAATCCACATTTTTTTATTCCATTTTTCTTCTTATGAAAGAGCTGAATTATTTTTCTTTTGGAGCCAAAATTCCCACCTCAATGAATAGAGTTTCCTGGTTAATTTGAACACCTTTATGTGGTAAGACTCTCATCTTCTTCTTCTTTTTTCTTTTTTTTATTTGTTTTAGAGAAAGACAATACCCCAGAAATAGATTTGATGACCTTTTTCCTAACATGAGTCTACGTTCGACATACACACACACGCACACACATGAGCACACACACATGCACACATACCACACACATACCACATCCATAGATTATGATCTCAGATGTAGAAGGGGTTGACATTTCTATGACTGTGATCTACAGAAAGGGCTGGTCCCCTCATCTATAAAGCATCTTGTTACTCCCTTGCTTTGCTTCTGAGTTTGGATAAAAAAAAAATAAAGATTATATCTTTATATCTGCAACTGTAGAGTGGAACAAAGGAAGTTACCTCAGCATTTTAGTGATTACACTGTGGGTCCTGGTGCTCCATAATAGCTACAATTCTTTCTAAGGTAAGTACAGAACTTGCAAATATAACTACTCAAATAGATACTGTAAACCCCAGAAGTAGAGAATGAATTTTCACTGCTCTTTATTTGAGGGCTGAGCAAACTGCTTGAACAATGTCAGCTTTGGATGGTCAATATAAAAGCAAGAGGCATTGTTTAAGACTATCTTTAAAGAATGAACCTTGCAGTTACAAAAACAAACAAAAACAAAATCAAAAACAAAACAAAACTCATTCCATGAAGGGCCACTTTGCATCTGGCACACTTTCTGTGGCCTTCATCCAATTAGATATTGACAGAAATTTTGAATGAGAAATGATGTCTAGGACTTCATTAGTCAGTAACAAAGGAGCTTTTGCAAAATGCCAATATGTCATTAACACCTTAACAAAAATTAGTTTATTGGATTTATCACGTTACCCACTAATTTCCACTTTCAAAACTCCCAAGAGGTCAATAATTAGGTAGTTTGTGCTTCTTAGAAAATGTAATGCTCCAGGTTAACAGGCTCCTGATAGGGACACTTGATCATTTTTACTCTTATGTCTGCACAGGCAGCTCCAAAATATAGCCTTCAAGGATTATCCACGACATACAGCACTGTGGTCAATATCCACAGCCCCTGAGAAACGAGTCCCAGGAGACTAAGCAAAGACAAATGGCCAGTGTGGTTCCTGCGCTCTAGGGCATGCCAAACATAACTTCAAGAATTGTTCCATATAAAATCTTTAAGCTCTTTGTGCAAAACCATGCTTGTGATGCCTCAAGTGATGAACTTCCCCACTTCCAGCTTCTTCCAGCAGGTAGAGGACCTGACAGGGTGTTCGATCATATTTCCCCTTATTTTTTTGCCCATCCTCATTCCAGTCTCTTTTTCTTCAATATATCAGTGACAGAATGGAGGAAGTTAGTTAGCACCATTGTTATCAAGATAGCTGTGTGAATTCACACTGAGCAGAGCATGTTCTGTAGGCTTTTATGTATTAGCAGGAGGCCTTCTTTGGTTTTATGTATGCAATTAAAAATCCTTGTGATCTTCAGATCTGTTCCATCTAGTTCATCATTCAGGACCCATTTATGGAATGAAAAGAAAAAAAAAATCAACCAGAGGAGGCAATGGTGAAGGCATCACAAAGAAGTACTCCGCATGTTTGTGTACAAGCCTTTAGATATGTTTGTATTTTCTTGGTTTGATACCTAGGATTGAAATGACTGAGTCATTGAGTAGATGTATGATCAAATAAACTGTCCAACTTGGGAATTATGTTTGAACATTTTCATATTTCATTAAGCAATATTTTATTGCACACTATCATTGTTGTTTTGGGTATTATGCCTTGTGGTTGTGCCATTGTTTATTAAAATATTCCCCAAGGACTGGGTATAAAAATTATTGCCCTATTTTAACCTATTAAAATATATCAGTAAATATTTTTTATTCATAAGCCTTTGTCTCTGATTACTTTTTTTAAAAAAATTAAATTTAATTAAAAAAATTTTTAGGTAGCCTTTACACCTGATATGGGGCCCAAATTCACAACCCTGAGATCGAGAGTCCCATGCTGTACCCACTAAGCCAGCCAGGTGCCCCCACTATAATTACTTCTTAAAATATACTCTCATAAGTAGAAGTATTAAAATTATTATATCAATACTGTTATATCTTTATTTTTTAATATTTTATTTATTTATTCATGAGAGACACAGAGAGAGGCAGAGACACACAGAGAGAGAGAGAGAGAAGCAGGCTCTGTGCAGGGAGCCTGATGAGGGACTCAATCTTGGGACTCCAGGATCATGCCCTGGGCCGATGGCAGATGCTCAACTGTTGAGCCACCCAGGCGTCCCCACAGTTATATCTTTAGAGACTATTTAAAGAGCACTTCTAGGTATACAATAAAATAGAGAGGAAAGTACAGAGATTTCCCATATATACTCACTGTCCCACACATGTGAAACCTCCCTCATCATCAACATCAACCATCAGAATGGCATATGTTTTACAAAGTATGATCCTATATTGACACGTCATAATCACTCAAAGTCCATAGTTTAACATAGTATAACTTAGGAGTTATATTTTTAAGCCTCCTCTTATTTAGTATCAAATTTATTTTCTGAAAGGTTGCAAAATTATATACTTCCAAAGAATGACAGAAAGTATCTGAGTTAAACTTTTACTACAGCCCCAATTTTTTCCTACATTTTATAGGGTTTCAGAATGAAAAGGAACCATAGTTTTCTTCTAGCCCAATATTTTACCTGGTCCTTCAGTATTCTCTGTAACATCCCTAAATAGTGCTTTTCTGGGCCCTCCTTGGAGGAAAGAAAAGTGTATACATTTTGTCTATTGTTGGGCTGCATTACTGAAAAATATTTTCAACTGATAAGCACTGATCTGCTTCATTTTAACATCTGCCATGTTTTAATAAGTTTCAGATATGCAGAAACCAAGTTGAGCTACAGTTCTGGGCTAAATCTATGCACTTCATGCAGCGTAGAAATGAAGACATGGGAGTTGGCTCTTCCTCCAAAAATGTTCAGCTCTGACTGTCCTTCACTATTTCCCTGATTGCATATGTGTTTCTCTGAGTAGCAAGAATGGGTTCCTAATTCTTAGTGCATATAAAATAGCTAGCTCAACGTTTGGCACATTTCAAACACTGAATGAATATTGGATGCTACTTTTATTTTAATCCCTCAATGATTTGTATGTGTAGAATATGTATTTATAATTTCTGCTTCTAATTTTGAAAAAAAATAGATGAGATAAGCTTAGTTGCTAATTGTTCTGTCCCCGTTTTTCGGATCCTTTTAACTGGTAATTTTCTCTGAGGCAAGGGAGAAAAATCCCATTCCTGATGTGATGGCTAATTTTATATGTCAACTTGACAGAGCCAAGGGGTGCCCAGAAATTTGGTCAAAAGTTATTCTGGGTAATTTTGTGAGGGTGTTTTGGATGAGATGAACATTTAAATTGGTAGACTGAGTAAAGCAGATTGCCCTCCCTAATGTGGATAGGCCTTATCTAGTCAGTTGAAAACCTAAATAAAAATTTGAAAAGCTGACTCTTCCTTCAGTGAGATAATTCATCCTGCATGGCTGCCTTTGAATAGGGACATTGTTTTTTTCTTGGCTTTGGACTCACATGAACTAAAATATCATCAGCACCTCTTGGGTATCTAGACTTTCAGTCTTGGATTGGAATGATACCATCAGCTCTCCTGGGTCACCAAGGTGGTAACTCACCCTGCAGATCTCAGGAATTGCCAGACTCCATAATCATGTGAGTCAATTCCTTATAATGATTCTATTAATCTTGTCTCTGGAGATCTCTGATTAATATGCCTAGTTTATAAAATTCAGCAGAATGAATTAAGCACTGTATTTGGAAATGTGGAAAACAGCAACTTTGAACAATGAGCCAGCTTGCTTAGGATTAGTCAAGTCCAAAATCTAAAGATTAAGTTCTTTGTTTTTTAATCAACAACCAAATTTGGAGGAAGGCTATAACATATTCGCACAAGCATACACACACACACACACACACACACACACACACACACCCATACTCAAACTAAAAGCAATTTATCTGAGAAAATAATGTGGATACACCTGAGAAGAAAGCCCTAGGCTCTTTTCTCAACCCTAGAAGTCATTCTGTTCTCCTTCTGTCTATTTTGACTGAGAGCTTTAATGCTAGTTGTAAGTCAGGCTAAGTGTAACTAGCAAAAAAAGGTCTTTAGAACTGATATGAAATCCATGGTTTGAAGAGTAAGAAAAATTACTAGCTAGTGAGAAAAGAACTCATTTCTCTGCAATTACTCGCCTGAAGAAACCAACTGGAAATCTGAAGGATAAAATAGAGCTTCACTCAACCTTGGTGTCACCCCCTCTCCCACTCCCTCCAAGGGAAAGCTTATCTAACTTTACAGAAGGAAAATTGACAATCTCTCCAGGTTGACCTTTATCTTTAGACAAGTTTCTTTGTAGTGGTGGGGTATTCCTCCAAGGTCTCAAGAGGTTGTTTTCAAGGAGATATTAGTTTATTTTGGAGAGCACAGAGCTTTACTTTCTAACATTTGTGCTGGATTAAATGTATTCAAATGCATTATCTCCTTTGCAATATGTTTTGAAATGCTTTGCAGCCACCTTGCATTCATCTGTTCTGAAGTAGAAATTAAGTACACACTTCTCTGTGCATTCAGAATATCTGTATATTTCCTTCTTATAAGTTCTTTGTATTATTATATTTCAAAGAATATATCTGAGTGGCTTCGCTGAGATATGTTAAAAATGATTATTCAGTTATGTTATTTAAGTAGATGGTATTTTATTGAAACTTTATATTGGAGTTTTAAATGAATTTCATAGTACTTTAAAATACCTTCCCACATTTGAGATAATCCTTGTTCAAGACAGAAAGCAGGGAAGAAAAAATACCTTATTGTGATGTTCCATTTCTTGCAAATAAACAGGGCCTTTGCTGTGTGCAGTTCCCAGGAAGTTCTTGGAACTGTTTATTCATCAATAATTCAATAAACATCTATTAAATGGCTTCTATGTACAAAGCATCTATCACTATTTTACTATGCTTCTCCCTTAGAATACAGGGCCTATTTAGGTGACTTGGTATTATATATTTTATGTCAGTTGTGTTGGTCAGAAATCATTGAATTTTGGAGCTTTACTTATTCCAACAGCTTAAACCCCCTAATTTTCAGGAACTCTTTTTAAAATAAATGATTCCTTCATGTCATTTTACGACTGAGGAAAAAAATAAAAGTGGTTTTCTATTATATTCAAGTAAAGGCCATGTTCCTTACTATAACTAAAATTTACTTCAGAATCCTATCATTTCAGTCTCATGTCATTTTCCTTCCCAAATATATGTATAAACAAACTATATATGTGTATATATATATATATATATGAACTATATAGTACACACATTCACATACATATACATATACATACACATTATACATATACATGTATATATAGTAGCAAGTCAGACTGTATATATATATGCACACACTACACACATGCATATATATATACACACACACACAAGGTGTGTATATACATGTATGAATGTTAATGTGTGGATAAATAGATAGATAGATAATCCATCCCTGTTCTTTGGATTTATCTTGTTTGTATAACTACTCATCAGTTGGACATTACTTCTCTGGAAGGACCATATTTCCTTTCTTGGAAAATAGAATTAGTCACTTAATCCATTATTCTCCTGTATCAAATCCTTATTAGAGGGCACGTTGCATCATTTTGTACATTTGTATGTATTGTTTAATGGTGTATTATTTTGTGTTGCTCATCAAGTTCTTAGATACAGACATTCTGCCTGGGGCTATTTGTAGACAGATCAGAGCCTGGTATGCAGTTACCATTCCATACGTACCTGAATGATTGAAAAAAAATGATGAAATGAATAGACAAACTAAGACCTTGAAAAATTAAGTGATTTACTCAAAGTCGGTAGCAAAATCAGAACTGATATTCAAGTTTTTGTCTTTTTTTGTTTTGTTTGAAGAGAGAGAAAGAGTGAGGGAGGGAGTGGGATGAAGGAAGGAGAGGGGGAGAGAGCATCTCAAGCAGACTCCAGACCCAGCACAGAGCTGAATGTGTGGGCCTGATCTCGGGACCCTGAGATCATGACCTGAGCCAAAATCAAGAGTCAGATACTTAACCAACTGAGCCACTCAGGTGCTGCAGGATTTAAGTTTTTATATTCCTTGTACAGGGTTCATATTTTTATTTCCTCCTTTGTTGGTAACGATGGGTGATATTTTCTAGATTCATACAGAGTAGAAAACAATATAATAGCCATTACTTTAGGCCAGTAGCTTAAAAACAAAGATAAAGATAAGACAAATAATAAAAATGGCAACAATTTTTACTCCCAGCAGTAATTTGACTGAGAGCCACTTACCTGCTTTTGAGGCCATTCACATACACACTCTAGGTTCTCCCCTGTGGAGGAGAAGTTGGCTTTGCCTGGGAAGAGCTCCTGAGGGTGGCCCATTGCCTGTCTGAGAATGCAGTGCCACTTTATAGAAAATTGTGAATCGGGTTGGTGGTGGGGGGGATACTTTCCTGGGGTTATGGTAGTAGTATGGGAAGGTATGGCACCAGTTACTTTGAAATAAAATACCCCACTAGACCTCCTGTGACCTGTTTTCGCTGTATAAGTGATTGTACGCCCATAGTTCCCAAGGCTCTAGTGCTAAGCTGAAGTTTGAGCAGTAAATCAGACCTGAAAAAAAGAGCAGGAAGGAGGCAGGCAGGGAGGAAGGCAGGAAGGCAGGGACACAGGGAAGAAAAAGAAAAGACAGAATGAAGGAGGGAGAGAGAAGGGAGGGAGGGAGGGAGAGAAGGAGGGAGGAAAAGACTATTCCCTTTCTTTTTCTGAGAGCATAATCCTATACCGTCTGGACAGACAGGGAAGAATTGGACGACAAATAATCAGAGCAGGGTGTCTGTCAATATTTCATCAATTTGACAAACTTATCCTGAGTAATTACTGGTCTGTGCTTAGGATTTGGGAATATACACCTTTGTTGAATGAAATAATCCTCATTGGAGAGGGAAGGGGTCAGAAGTCAGAAGGCCGTGAACAAAGGTATGAAAGTGTGCTACAGACTAGATACAGTCTGGGGCTAACAGTATCACTCAGTACTTATTTAATTAAAAAGGAATGATCAAGGCAAGACTGCCAAGGTGGTGGGGCGGCCGTGAAGGGTGGAGAGGTGCCCTGTCAGGGGTCGGGGGCTCGGGTGGGCGTCTAGGACACTAGCGGTGCATCCACATTGTGCTCTGGTTCCAGGGGTGAAAAAAGGAAAGATCTAAATTTGAATTTTACTTTAAACTGCCGTAGCCTCAAAGTGAAGAAATAATGAGACAATTTTGTTCTGGTCTCTCTGGCATAATCTTTTCTCAGTCAACACAGTAGGTTTATTGAACAGATCAAATTATGTAATATTACCTAGTTTGGGGGTGCAGGGAGTCCAACATTAAATCCCTACATGCAAGAAATATATTAAACATTTTTTTGTCTTTGGGGTTTTCAAAACACATCTTCTGATATTATTATAATTGCAAATCTTGGGGATGATATTTGTTTGCAACTAGCAGAATTATTTTTTAATCAATAGATTTAAAAAAAAAAAAAAAAAAAAAGCTTCTTAACAGTATTGAATACTTAGAGGCCAGACTTTAGTCTGAGCAATTTGCACCCGTTACTTAAACTTTGAAACAAGCTTAAAATGGATACCATTATTTTCAATTTGCAGATTTGAAAACTGAGACATGAGGACATGTTCTCAGGGTCACAAAGTGTGCCCTCAGCGTTTTCTAGACAGGCAGATGCCAGAAGCTGGGCTCACTACACACCATTATACTACAACATCTTTTATCTAATACGGTCATTGAAGACATTTCAAATGAGCTGTGCATATCTTTTGAGATTATCATTGTTGAGACTTTACACCTATATAAATAGCTTTTGAAAAATTAAGAATTCTTGAATTATGCTTTGCTCCCAACAGAAAACTTTAAACAAAGAAATCCAGAAATCTGGAATTATTAGATATTATTCCATTCAACTCCATGCCAACTATTATCTACGCAGTCAGTGATATGACATATTAGGGAGACTGGTGTAAAAACACAGTGACTTTAAATATCATTTACTAACCACACAAGCTAAAGCAGAATGCTATACCTTTTTGAGCCTTCAATATTCTAATAATTTATCCAGTAGGGTTATTCTGAAGTCCAAGTGGGATAACTTTTTTTTTTTTTTTTCAAAACAGTGAAATGTGTTTGTATTAATTTTGAAGGTGGCAAAATTCTTTGAGTTTATTTAACAAAACTGTTTAGTGATAACAATATATTCCTTAAGTCGTGGCCACGGTAAATGCAAAGTGAGGCAAAGAAAACTAAATTTCTCTGCGTAATAAAAGATGCATTTATAACATTTGCTTGTCACAAACGAGAGGTGAGGGAAATGGCCTGGCAAGGAAAGGAGCTGGATGAGGATGAGCATCATTAAGAACAGGGAAGGAGGGAGGAATGAATAACTATGTAGGATGAGCTTTTGTGGAGGGAAGAGCATTCCAGTTGTGAAAGCGGCAGGTTTATTTTAGGTCAAGATTGTCTAATACTCAACTTTATTTCTTTTTGTAATAAGCTATACAGAAAAGGCCTCTGGCACTCCTCGAATCTAGGCAAAGGTTTCTATACACACAGTCCCATCTTCCTCATATTTTGGAAACCCCCCACCAGGGAAAACAGACACAGAGTGCAGGTAATATTCTCAGAAGGTGAGACCCAGAGTGAGATGGAACATTTCCTAGAAGCTGAATTCTGGTTCCGAATTTCCAAGCTGAAATGAATGTTCCTGTTCCCTTCCCCAGACAACTCGATGCTAAGTTTCCTCAGCCTACGTGGGACCCAGAGTAAAGGGACATGTGAAGTCTTTGGGATGTCCTGCCCTCAGCATCACATTTTATATGGGTTTTCTGTGGTCCCTACATAGAATGGATACCTAAGAGACACAGTCCATTTTTCTTCTTTTTCACCAGGATAAGGGAAGCAAACATTCAACTATGCATCTATCCTTTTCTCTTGTTTTTTTGTTTGTTTGTTTGTTTGTGTTTGTTGTTGTAGTTGACATTAAGTGCTAGCCAAAGCTGACAGAAAAAAAGATTTCTTGTTTTTTTTTTAAAGATTTCTTTTTCTTGGTGAACACTAGATGTTTAATCCCAGGGTCAGGAAAGTGCCTAAGCTGTCATTTTTCTGTGTCCTGGAATTTCCAAAGTTGACCATCATCTCCTCCTCTCCACTTTAAATCTTTAGGCAAAAAACACTGCTGAAGAATAAGTCAGCTGCAGATCCCACTGCACAGTTCTTCAAAAATTGATCTTCACTCACTGAAGCAGTGTGCCTGAGTCCTCAGCCAGAGTTCAGTCATGGCTTCTGGATGCATAAGAAAGAGCTGGAACAAGGTCCTTGGTTTCGCCAGGATCATAGACCTACTGGGGTGGGGGGCAGGTAAGAGTAGAAACAACATATTCAGGATGGGGGGTTTTCTCTTGTTTTATGTTATACTACATGATTTTATCTGCTATATAATTTATATACTAGTACTACAAGGACAGATTCCCCACTATTATGTCATTTATTCATTCAAGAAATATTTGTTGAGTGATCTTCATAGTCCAGGTAGTGTCATAGAAGTTGGCAGTGTGACACACACACATACACGTGCACACACACGCACACATCTGCAGAATTCCTGCCTTCATGGAGGTTACATTGTAGTTGAAGGATAATAAATATAAAAGTAAGTGATGGTGATAAGGTTAGGTAGGTAGGTAGGTAGGTAGGTAGGTAGGTAGACAGGAAGATGAGTAGATAGATAATCTCAGGTGGTTTTTAGTTCATAAAGCAATTTATGCAAAATATATAGAGAGTGACAGAAATTAGGTCAGGATGAGAAACTCAGGAAGCTCTCCTAAGAAGGTAATGCTTCAGCTGAAAACTAAGACTTGTGCTGTTGGCTTTGGTATCTGGCAAAAGAGGGAGCAGGCTCTGGGACCCTGGGTGGCTCAGTCTATTTAAGCATCTGAATTTGGCTCAGGTCATGATATCAGGGTCCTGGGATGGAGCCCCTTGAGGCAACCTGGCCAGTGAAGATGCCCCCAACCATTGGCACTCAGCGGCGAGTCTGTCTCTCCCTCTGCTCCTCCCCCTGCTCCTGCTCTCTTTGTCTCTCTTAAATAAGTAAATCAATCATCAATCAATCAATCAATCAATCAAATCTTAAAAAAAAAAAGGATCAGACTTTGCAGTGTCCATATTCCTCTTATTTCTTGATGTATGTGTAAACTTATGTGCATAATTTGTGCCTAAGCACATATGTATGTTTAGGATACATGTTTATGTATGTTATAGAAACACATATAGAAACACATGCATCTATATCTGTGTGTGTAAAATTTAAAATTGTAAACTCTCCATAAGCCTCTAACTGTTAATAGATTCGTAATCATTTCCAACGTGAAGACTAATGACTAATTCATGTTTGAGATGGATATAAAATGCAAGATGGCATATTGCCTTTAATCTTAACAAACAGCATATTTCATCAATTAAAACAGTTAAATTATTATAAGTTAATCAATGCAAATTAACTTAATATGCATCAAAACTTATATTAACAACGAATTTAAAACCAGATGAAGTTGCAATGGTTGAACGCAAAATTCCAAGTGACTATTACATTGATGTGTCTTTGTTTGGAAACTGGCATTTATTTCATTAAAATTTCTTCAAATTGGGCTTGTTTTTATTTTCTAAAAATCATGATATCTCTCCACTGATAAAATTAACATGTATGATCTTTGTAACAGAATTACAGAAATTAACCCATTAAACTAATTGCCTAAAATTACATTGAATACATTGTGCTTATAAGCTGTATGTATGTAACAACAGCAATAGGTCATCAAATGAAAAAGAATTCTCATATATAGCGTAGTTTGTATAGAAAAGAGTATAAAACAGATAAAGCATCTGAAAATGTGGACTCTGAGAGTCTCAAGAAAGAAAAACCTTTGAGATAACTAATGTCAGTCTGATATAAACCGTGGGAATATTCTGTGCATATAATTCATAGAAAGCATTACAGAATTTTTCATCTTCTGGGTGAAGATGATATTGAGGGAAGGATGGGTAAGTACTGATTTAGCTTTGGTCGAGATGTTTGTCTGCCTCGATAAATTACTACATGTGAGATTTACATCTTACTCTTTTAAAAAATGAGTGAGGAGAAACTTTTGAAACAAATCTACTCCAGAAATTTCATTAGCACATACAAAAAAATTGGTATCATCAATATAAAGATTGGATATTATCTAAAAGCTCATTTCCACCCAGAAATGGTTCTCCAGGGGAAACATTAACTTTTATATAAGAGGGACATTTATAAACTTCCAGAGACAATTGTTCAGGTAAAGTTAAATTAACTTCATTTCTTCAATCACAAAATCTATTAATTGTGGTTTCTCCAGTGAAATAGTAGCTATAATATCAAAATATATATTTATCATAATGAGCATAAAGGATTTTAGTCATTTAACTATATTGAAATATCTTTTATAAAATTTATTTGAAAGTCTATTACTTTCTTTATTTAAGAAAAAAGAAATGTTTAACCCAAAGACTGGTAAAGCTTGTAACAAAGTCCTAATCTTATTTATTTTTTTAAAGATTTTATTTATTTATTCAGGAGAGACACAGAGAGAGAGGCAGAGACATAAGCAGAGGGAGAAGCAGGCTTCCCGGGGGGAGCCTAATATGGGGGCTCGATCCCAGGGCCCCAGGATCACGACCTGAGCCAAAGGCAGACCCTTAACCGCTGAGCCACCCAGGTGTCCCAAAGTCCTAGTCTTATACACGAGTAAACAGATGTAAATAATTCTGTTAATTGAATATGTCCTTGGATAATTTTTTTAATATAAAGACACTTAAACACATACACACAATTTATTTCATTTTAAGTCATATAGTTTTATACAATCTAAAATGTTCCAAATGATTATTGAGGTTCTTTCTGTAGTTAAAATATTTAAATTTTCCCATCTACCCACCTTTTTTGACCTAAAATGCAAATATAAGGCTTTTGGTTCTGTAGTGTTAAAGTGTATTTTCAATAAGACATAATTTAATCCATAATATATAACTGTTCATTGGAGAGGAGTTAATACTTGGCTATTCCTTTGTAATTTCTTTCAATTTTTGATGTAGACCCATCCATTAGGCCTACGTAGCATCACAAAATACTACCTGCAAGATGCCAGGGAGTCAAGGCAAACTTTTGAATATAAGAACTTCTGGGGCTCCTGAGGGGTCAGTAGGTTTAGTATCTGCCTTCGGCTCAGGTCATGATGTTAAGGTCCTGGGATCAAGCCCCACCCACACTGGGCACCCTGGTCAGAGGGGAGTCTGCTTCTCCATCTGCCCCTCTCCCCACTTGTACTCTCTCACTCTCTGTCTCTCAAATAAATAAATAGAACCTAAAAAAATAAAAATAAAAAAAAACTTCTGAAAATGTGTTGGAAAGAATTAAAAGATTCAAAACATGATCAAACAAGCGGAGCTCAGACACTAGAAACACTTAGAGCAGGCCAAACTCTAAAACAATATAGGTAGGAATCTCACAGTGGTTTACTACTCATATTCTGAGAAGTACCACCCAAAATACATTCTCTAATGTCAAATAATTAACACATACATATTCACAAAGTTTCTTTCGAGTATGTTAAAATTCCAATAGTAGAATAGTATAATCTCTGATGAAACTGTGAAAACTCTTTAAATTTATTTTTTTAATGCATTTGCCTTTGAAGAGGCTAATTAAATCAGTTAGAAATTAAAAATTGGAGCATTAAGGCACAAGAAAAATAATTTTTCTTAAACTCTACTGAAAAATATGTGTCTCTCATAAGCTTTGGAGAAATAATAATTAGCATCTCCCTTAGGGCTCATACAAAAGCTTCTTGGCTAGAAAAAAAATGTAATTTGAAAATATGAGAATTTTTATTGGATTAAATTGATTTAGTATGAATGTCAATCTATACCTCTTACTTATTCTTACACTTAAAACATACATAACATTGAGGATAAAAATGTTAGTGAGTTTGTCTGTTTCCATCATTTGGGGAGAGGATTTTGTGTTGTATTTCATTAATCCAAATTTGTTTTAATTTGTTAAGCCTGTGATCTACAATATCTTCCTCCAGGTGTGTTTTACAGTGTGTGGTGTCTTCTAGGTTTCTGGAGCCCTATTCCATGAATGTTAGGGAGGCATAATGTTCAAAATTATGCTCTGATGATTCAAAAAAAATTAAGTTTCTAAAACTACCAATTTCATTCTACGAAAATTTAAAAGCTTATAAATTGATATTTCAGGTTTGTTTTTGTTTTTACACATAAATAGCTTTTCGTTCCAGCTTTGCAAGGAAAAATCCTATTGTACAGCTGGGGGCCCTGGGTGGGTGAGGCATTCTCCAAAGGACAAAGGACAGGGAGGATTAGGACAAGAGGAGCACCAATTCTCCTTGAAAGGAGCTTGGGACTCCTCTGGCTCCCTCCTCCTGACTCCCAAGGAGCTATAAACTACTGGACCATGGAGCCCTTGTCCCCCTTCCCTTTCTCACCATCCATAAGAATCTCTTAAGCAAGGGGGCCCAGGCTCCAAAATAATTTAAAATAATAAGGTAGAAAGGCATCCAGAGCCTTGAGCTCCTTCAGCAATTCCAGGGAAGAGGGATCATCCTTGGTGGGGAATGACCTTCCTCCCATTCAGGCTGAAGGCTCAGTAACTGTATCTTTCCCGCTTGTTTTGTTTTGCTTTGTTTTGGGTTTTGTTTTTGTAAAACAAGAAACTGATAAAATGACCATGCAGTGCAAATCTGTGGGTACCCTGGAGGGGAGTTCCCAGTAGAGGAGGGAGAGGAACAGGGCTGTTCCAGCTCATACAAAGCCTCATACATTGTGAAATTGATCCAACTCTCTTTGGGCCTCTTCCAAGATCGGCATGAGCATATTGGGCAGGTTGCACATAGGGTATTGATTGTGGCTTTTGGTAACAGGGGGTCCCTCTTCCTGCTGCCTCAGAGCCTATAGCTGGGCATGTTTCCCAGCCTGTTCCCAAGCCTTTATCCCTCACCTCCCCACCTTAGGCTGGAGAGGGAAACTACTGGATCTCTAGTACTCCAGAGGGGCTCTGAGATATTTCTGGCAACCACGGGTCTTTGGGATGGACATCTGTGTCCACCGCTGCTTCAGCTCTTCTTTATGCAAGCTGCTGGCCAGCTCGTCAAAGGTAGACTCAACTTCTTGTTGAAGGCCATTATATCTACATGGTCCTTGCCCAGAGCAGTCACTGTCAGGAATGAGATCTCATGGGAGATGCCCCTCTGTAGATGTGGGCCCAAGGGAAGCACCCCTAGAGTTTCCAGCAGGAGCCCTACAGTCTTGTGCACCTCATGGTGATCAACATGGCACAGTATCAACTCCAGCAACTTCAGACTAAGGGATGCAGGTACTGGGCCTGACCACACATCCTCCTGGGAGACCGGATTGTGGACCCTCTAGATCACATAGAGGGGTCTGGATATCCCACAGCAGCTGCATCTGCACAGACTCTGGATCAGGTGTCAGTCAAGGAGATGGGACCTGAGGGGGCAGGGGCCCTTTGCAGGGGTCCAGCACTAGGCATGTCAAAATACCAGGAAGGTGCAGGTGCAGGAAAAACCACAGAAGGTTCCAGAAGATGAGGGGTGGGTAGCAGGCAGCTCAGGTGACACCAGCAACTCACTGTTCTGGTTCTCTACCAGCAACTCCTGGTCCTTACATGGCACCAGGGACTCAAGCATATCCAGGCTCCCCTCCCCAACCTGCCAGGAGGTGCCCTGCATGTGCCCACTGCAGAGCTGGAAGTCACTATGGGTAAGACAGAGCATGGGGGTCTGGGCCCCCAGGATCAGGAGCATCTTTGCTGACCCTGTCACTAGCAGGGGCAGGTTTGGAGTTAGGGGCTTTGGGTTAGGAATCAAGAGTCTGGACACTGACCCCGGAGCACAGAGGCGCAGGCACAGAAAGGGAGACAGACATTTCTTAGATCTTTAAAGAAGTATCTATATGGATACATTTAGATTTGAATCAGATTTGATTGTGTTTTGGAGAAAGTAAAATATTTGTTTTATTTGGAACTGGGCAAATTATGTAAACTTAAATTCACTGAAAAGAATAATAAAATGAGATATTAATGGCGCTATTAAGATCACCCTGGGCTAAAGGAGCCAGGAAACTTCTAATTATCCTTCAATCCAACCACATTTCTTTTCCTGACATTTCAGGGAGATGTCTGTGCAAAGAGGCACAAGAAATAAAGGAAATTGTGCTCTCTTAATAGGGTCACAGCTCTGGTTAACTAGACTGGACCAAAGTGAAAGCGGCTCTGCCTAAACTAAAGATTCTAACTCTAAAGAGTAATTAAAAGCGACACACACAGTGCAGGGAAATTATTAACCAGAGAGCGAGGAGGAGGATGCATAGATGCATAATGCCATGCACCAACCTGGCCAGATAGTGCTTTCTCTTCCTCTCCATGTGGTCTTCTCAGGCTGGGGCCTTTGGGGCCTTCCAAAGAGGAAAGATGAGGAGGATGCATAGATGCATAATGCCATGCACCAACCTGGCCAGATAGTACTTTCTCTTCCTCTCCATGTGGTCTCCTCAGGCTGAGGCCTTTGGGGCCTTCCAAAGAGGAAGACAAAGATGGCTGATTTGACTTCAAGCATCAGGAACTTACTTCATCTTATTTCTCCAACTTTATGGCCAGGACAGAAGATGAGGTACAGAGCCTCACGCATTGTGAAGTTGTTAGGAATTGTCTAGATGACAACCACAACCAAAAAAAATAGTTATAGAAAGCCATCTATTTAAGCTAGTGGTGGACAAGCAAGAGTCACAAAAGATGTAATGAAACCTTGTCTTCTGTCAAATCCAATGCGGCGGGCTTCTCATGCTGTTCACCACATAAATTTAAGCTTGAAATTAAGAAAACCTGAATAAAAGGGAAGGTCATCAATGATATTGTAATCGCGCCATAGGATGACGGATGAGAGCAGTGCTTGTGGTGAGCACAGTACGAAGGAGAGAGTTGTTAAATCACTCTGTTGTGCAGCTCAAAGGAATGTAGCATTGGGCGTCAGCTGTGCTCAAATAAATAAAATTAGAAGGGAAAAGAAAAGAAATCTAAATAAACAGAATAGAATTTTTGTCTATCACTTGCTATGAGAGTGTTACACTGAATTAACTTTAAATCATCATGTGAATTGCATATATCCTACTTGAATTTTACTGATTCCCATATTTTGCTCTCGAGAATATCATCTTCAATAGTAGACAATCTTTGATGGCCCGATTATGTAGTTTATTCAGTTAAATTAACATTTACTGTGTGCAATGAAGAAAACAATGGTATTAATGCTGTTTTGGTGCAGTTTATAATGGGAGGAAATAATGACTCATGAACATATATAGATACCAATATATCTATATAACTGAAATTAAAGTAAAAATGAAAGAGTTGTCAAATTTGACATCTCTCTTTCTCTCTCTTTTTCTCTCTTTCTTTCTTTAATCTGACCTGCCTTCGCACAGTAGGACCTGGAATGCTAGAAGAGTAGTGGGAATGGGAGCGAGGCCCCGGGCAGGTGTTCTTGCCCACAGCAATGAAAAAAAGATTAGTCCTGTCTTCCTGATTAAGGATACCTGGGACCTAAGAGAAACTAAAATATAAAGGACACTTCCTACTTTTCTTATTGTTCTTTTCTTAGCAGGGTTTTTTTAGTAAATCCAGGAAACTTTCTGCCATATATTTCACCTGGTCTTTTGCTCTTACGTGCAATATGTTGCCAGTAAAAATCCCTGATATTTGGTATAAATATCCTGAATATGACCCTTTTTGGCTTAGATCTACCATACATGATTGCTCTTTCGTCAGGAATTGATCCCTGTTGGTAAAACACGAACCAAGGTTTTCTGGAACTTTTAACTACTAGCCTTACTGAGAATAAACCTGTACAACTTGACTCCAGAGCCTACCATCCTCAATAGAAGCCCTATTCTACAGGCTCCTTAATCTTCCTGGGAAAGTTACCCAGTGCTTAGATTTGGCTTTATGTCAATATGCAAGTGGTTTGCTCCCCACACAAGTGGACTCAATTCTAGTTTAAGTTCATCAGGACAGACCAAATCCTACCCAAATTTTCTGTCATCTGTTTTATTTATATCTAATCAATCAGAGTCAGGTTCTTAAGCCCTGAATATCTCATTTAAAAAAAAAAAAAAAAAACATGTTCCATATCCTGTTTCCATAAACAACTGAAAAGACAACTTTCTATTTAGTTCTTCAAATTGTTTTTTTCAAAGTTTGTAGACATTTCAGATAATTTTTTTTAATTTTTGTGTTTCTTCTAATTTTTTCCAATACTCTTTCCCTGAGCATATATGAATCATATTCATTACTTTATTTGGAATAAAGCACTAACAGATACTAAATGGTCATATTTTAACATTCCTATTCTAACCTCTTTTCCTAATGACTGCACTCTCATGTTCTGTATCTGAGATGGGTATTGTCCACCAATATTTAGTAACTTCTTCTATAGTACAGATTTATGACTCAAATATAGCTTTCCAGCCACACAGTGTATTTCTTAGCCCCTACTCCAACTTAGTTTAACCATGTGACTAGGTGCCAAATGAATGTACGTAAGTATCCCAGTTCTGGCTTAAGGCTTTGAAACATAAATTTACCCCCTCCATGCTTTCTTCTTATTTTTACCAGCTGTGTGCAAATATTAAAAAAAAAAAAAATAAGGGATGGTGGTACTCTTGTCCCAAAATGGAAGAATATTGGGTCACTGAATTATTATAGGGAAGAAAGACACACTACAACCAAGAGTAACAGACTAGAATTTTTCTTTTTCTTTAAGATTGTATTTATTTATTTGAAAGCAAAATCAAGAGAGCTCCTGTGCTGGAGCAGGGTGGAAGGGCAGAGAGAAGCAGACTCTCTGCTGAGCAGGGAGCAGGAGGCAGAGCTGATCCCTGGACCCTGAGATCAAGACCTGAACTGAAGGCAGACGCTTAACAGACTGAGCCACCCAGGTACCCCTAGAATTATTTTGTAAATGATAAATAAGATTATTTTTCAGATATTCTGTATTTTAGATAATTTTGTTATCACCACACACTTGCCTTGAAAAACAACCCAAACTCTTTTGACTCGAATCATTTTGATGGTTTTCCTTGGGAAATCTTTTGGAGACTTTCCTATAGAGGTTAGGTGTTCGCATTGTGTCCCCCTGTCCATGTAACATCATGTGTCACATTCTTCATTATTTGATTCTTCCTTGTTTTATTTTAACTTCTGCAAGGAGGCTGTATTTGTATTTGCTCACAGAATAGGAGTAGTTAGTTTCTGCTTTATTTTTGGGAACATCCCCAGCACCTAAGCCTTGCAACTTGGAACATATGGAGTACTAAATAAATATGTATTCAAATGACATGATTGAACACAATGATCAGAAGGCCACATTGATTTAAGACTCAAAATCTCCAGCGACACCTTAGGAAGGCAACAGATACACTAATCTGTAAAATGCTTTCTCCTTTTTTATTTAATTTCCTTTAAAATAAAGTCTTATAATTTCATAAAAATATATCCATTTGCAAGCCTGTGTAAGCTGGTTTTAATTCAATGTTAGATTTTTAGAATTGGAATATAGTCAATAATATCCACAACACTATGTGAGAGTTAAAAGGAAAAAAAAAAGTAATAAATGACTGTGCTAACTTTTCTTATTTGCTGCAAAATGGTAGTCAATATTTGTGTCATGCTCATCAATATGCCTCATACACTTACTTAACATTGATATATGTTAAATATAAATCAATATTAAAAGTGTTAGTAGCTGTGCGTATCTGCATTCAGTATGATTAATTTCCAAAAGAAAAAAAATTATCAGCAGCCAAAACACTTCAAAAATGTAGTTCAGAAATGCAAAGAAGCTTTAACTAGATTAACCAACCATGTGAAAATAGCATCTTTGAACTATAGATATTTTTGCTTAATATGACAGCTAACTAAGCTTTCTTTAAGTACAATTTTTTCTACAGAAACTGAAAAGCTTTTCCAATTCATTTATATATTGGACATTTTTATATATTCACAGGGAGATGATGCTTGCTTCCTTACCTCTTCAATTTTAGGTACTTGGACTCCTAAATAAAATGGATTTTATTCAGGTTAATCGCCTTTAGCCAGAATCTGAACTGTTTTTTTGTTGAATTCTTTTGCTCTAAGGCTTAAACTACTTCTTAGATGTCCCCTTTCATAATTAAGATAAAATCCTCAATTAAAATCCTCTCTGAAAGAGTTCTGGCATATTGTTACAGTGCCAAGACTATGGAATGTAACCTAATTCGCTACTAGATCTCTAGACTTTATAGTGTAACTGAAATGTCCAGTAATTCACGTTCATCTGAGTACATTTACCAATTACAAGTTGAACATTTCTTTGAGGCTTAATAAATGTGTCTTTTCTTTTAAGACTCTTCCTTCAGAGTTACTATTCACTTCCTAGTCTCCCTTGCCTATCAATTCTAAACACATCACCAATTAACTATTAATTCTCTCGAGGTCTTTATTTTTGAATTATTCTTAAAAAGAGACATTTGGCATATTTTGTGTCTGAGACTTATCTGAAATATCTAGTCAGTATTTGGAATGAATTATATCACTTATGATTGTTACTGTTTCATATAACCACTAAGTATGAATACAGAACTCTAAATATCACTCTTCTAATCAAATGCTTATTGATTTTTTCTCATGCTTCCACATATGTATCTGAATTTATCCTATTATCAATGAACACTTTCTTTTTATGGCAAGTTGTTTGTTGAGCTTTGAAAGCAGGGCATAGGGATCTATAGTTGTAATTCAGGGAGATCTAAACAAGTAAATCTTTGTAAATTGAATTATAGCATGGCCCTTACTATTATGTTTGTCGCTTAGTACTTCAGAACATCTAAAAGCTTTAGAAAAGTGCACAAAGTGTTGATACTATAAATACAATGATGAAAAAAATATAATGATGAAACCAGACAATACATAATTCTATGAGTAAGAGTAAATCAAAATGAAATAAAAGAAAATTTTCATTAGCAAAAAGTAATCTGAACTTGTAAAAGCTCAGGGAGTCCATTACCATACTTTTCTTTGCATATTTCCTTCATAATGGAAATAACAATGTTTAAATTTTATTCCTTTGGAACATCGTATTGTGTCTGCAATCACCATGCATGAAGTGATTAAAAGTGTTTTTGAACAAAAGGAAAAAGTATACAGGTCTGCATACGGTGTTAAAGTGTTATTCACTCTATATAATCATGTTTAGATTACATAGATCTAATCATGTTAATCATGTTTAGATGGTTTCTCACCATCTTATCTCTTCTTTCTTGCTTAACTCGTTTTGGTCTTTTCTAATATCTTGAGAATTAACATGGTGTTTTTCATTGTTTCACTTTTCCGGTACAGTGAATCTGTTTTTTTTTTTTTCTCTAAGGATCTTTTCAGTTCTGTGCATGAAGATAAAATAGATTCCATATAAATTGGTTTAATAAATAAACTGCATATCCAACAGTACTCTATGGAATATCGTATAATAAAATATGGTAAAGGAAGACCATTGTAACAGATCAGGTTTCCTGGGAAACAGACTTGGAAATGGAGTATGAAGGAGCTCTCTCTCTTCAGTGCCCCAAGCCACAGGGATCAATTGGCTTGTGATAGTCACAAAAGAGACTTTAACTGATCCACTGGGATACGTTAAAGAGGAAATGACCCTTCAGAGTTTTTCTAAATTGGCAAAAAAGACTTGTTTTTATACTCCAGAATCTATCTGCCTTTCCAGGAACCAGAGTCTGTCTTTCATAAGGCGATTGTCTTCGGTAGACGCAGTTTCCAAAGTGAGCAGTTAGCCAAGAACTGTCAGCCAACAGGGCTTCCCAGGAGCTGAGAAAATAAATCCTCTGGAACTGAAGGTGGTTTTGGGATAGCATGGCATCCACAATGGGCAGTATGCATAAAATGTTCACCTTTTTTTAAAGATTTTATTGATTTATTTTAGATTGAGACAGAGATAGTGAGAGAGAGCACAAGTGGGGAGGATGTGGAGAAGCAGTCTCCTTGTGGAGCAGGGAGCTGGATGACGGACTCGATCCCAGGACTCTTAGATCATGACCTGAGCCAACAGCAGATGCCTACCTGACTGAGCCACCCAGGTGCTCCTAAAATGGTCATCTTGACATGAAATTAAATGTATTTCAACTTCATATATTATTAAAATCATAAAGTCAAAGTTTATGGTTACTCATCTTTAAAAATTCGAAGCAAACAGTATTATCACCTAACAGGGTTTATGTTTCACCCATTCTCCCTTTTTTTTTTTCTGGACCCTACTGTCCTTTATTAGTAAACTGTCTTTCTCTTGCTCTCTCTCTCCCTCTTTCTGATAAATATCCACTTTCCTCATATTCTCTCTCTGAATTCATAATCTCTCCTCCTTCACACCCTCAAATATCTTTCCTTCAAGGTCTTCAATTAGCAGCCTTGATGTAAATAATTCT
The DNA here is from genome assembly GCF_053574225.1 of Canis aureus. NCBI lineage: Eukaryota > Metazoa > Chordata > Mammalia > Carnivora > Canidae > Canis > Canis aureus. The sequence continues at coordinate 83,049,185 of NC_135612.1, forward strand.
GTAGAAGTAAGGTAGGTATGTAATATAATGCATATAGCTTCCACAACATTAAATGGAAAATAACTCTGCAAAACAGTTTCTGTAAAATGAATGTGTTCTACCTCATTTATGTCACCTGAACCCTTCGGTCTATCTTATCCTTTACAACCTGTGATTGAAAAGGCACCCCAGTAGTGATTATTTTCCTAATCTCACATGTATCTCATAACCTCTGATTTTACAGATATAAGGGATGAAAGAGCTTACATCACTTTTTCAAGGCTGCAAAACTAGTTACTGATCTTCCCATTGTATCTTGATTTTTTGTTCATGGGTGCATGGCTCTCACGGTGCCTAGAGCATAAGCAGTATTTGAGAGATATTTGTTGTTGAAAAGAGAAAGAGAAAATAAACAGCAGCAAAAAATGACTTTGAATAAGGCCAACAAAGCCAGCAGAGAAGGGGGCTTAAGATGGTAGAACACATATGCTATTATAAAATCACAAAGTACAAAAATTTATATTAAAGTTTGTTCAAGGGTTAGAGGGTAGTCCCCACTTACCTGCAGTTTGGGTTACTGTGGTCAGTCCTGGTCAGAAGCAGATGATCCTCTTTCTGCCATATTGGCGGAAGGTCGATGGTAGCCTAGTGCAACACCAAGACATGTAGGTCATTCACCTCGCTTCATCTCATCCCCTAGGCATGTTATCCTCTCACATCATCACAAAAGGAAGGGTGAGTACAGTCCAATAAGACATTTTTAGAGAGAGAGAGACCATATTCTCATGACTTTTATTACAGTATGGTGTTATAATTGACTGCTATTATTTATTGTTAACGGTTACTCTGTCTTATTTATAAATTAAGCTTTTAAACCTATGAATTAAATATACATAGGGTTGTATGTGCAGGAAAGAAACATAGCATATACAGTGTTTGGTACCATTCTCATTTTTAGGCCGTCACTGGAGGTCTTAGAACATATCCCACGTGAGTACGATATATTCGGACCATAAGTACCCTTAGCAGCAAACGAGAATTTGCAAGGAGCTTAACTGGGCTCCTGGTCATCACAATATTAAATTCCCATCGATTTTAGGACAAATAAAGTAAGTAAATTAGATAGGAACCGTAGGAACCGGGAAACATTTACTGATTTTATCTTTCCCTTTAGAGGTATTATTCTAAGACAGCAAGAAATAGAGCGTGTCTCTGGTCATGGAAACAGCCTAGGTAATTTTAATAATGACCCTGGTAATCTCACGACATCGTTTTGCCTTAGGACTATATCAGTTAAGTCTTTTAATACCTCTGAGGTTCAGTTTCCCCCAGCAGAAAAATGAAGGGCTTTCTCTATGGCCTCAGAGGCTTCCCTAAGTGCTAAATCTCTAGATTTAGATTTCTCTAAATCTAAGTTTATTTCTCATCTCTATGTGTGTCACTTCTGCTATGTGTGTCTTACTTCGTTTATACATGCTTTTAAGCTCCCTGGTTTATCATATAGTTTTTTTTTTTTTTTCAAGCTTACAGATTTCTTTGGGCACATTTGCACATATGTGAAACACATTCATGAGTAAGATATCAGAATTATCTTTTCGAGAACATCTATATGTTTAGCTTCTGAAACATCACTGTACTTGATCATGAGATGCTAAGTCAAACCCTACAAATGATGTCATGTAACTCTCTCAATAATAATAATAATAACTCTCAATAATAATAACTCTCAATAATAACTCTCAATAATAATAACTCTCAATATTAATACTAATAATAATTATTAATTCTTAATAATAATAATAATAATAATAATAATAACAACAACCCTGAACTCTTCTAAATATCAAAACACTCTGGCTGTAAGGAATTCACATAAATATTATGCACCCAGATACATATTTTACAAAACAGATAAAGACTTTGCTGTTCTTGTGACATAGATATGGACTTTTAAGTAGAAAGGCTTTTACTGATTTTCAATTTGCCAGTATCAGACTTTCAAGGAGCAAGAAATGTTATTGCTCTATGGGCCAAATTATTACTTTTATAATCCCATCTCCCTGTTACTCTTTGTCTTTAATTCTTTGCTAGCTAATCAGAGATCCCCACTTATTATTCTTCCAATATTGTTAAAGCAAACATTTATCTTCCACTTGCCCAACATATTTTACATTTAATTCTTGATTTAAAAGTAAACGCTAGGATAAATACAGTTTGCAAAGCTTTTCTAATAGCTTAAGTCATGGGTTTCAGTCTTTGGATATTTTTCCCTTGTTGCTATGATCCTTCAGATTTTTTTCTACTGCTCGAGTCCATTGAGGTTCCTACTTTGAGCACCGATGTAAATTTCTGGAACCAGATCCTACAGAGTGCAAAAAGGCCATTTATTGTTACAGAGCAACAAAGCCTTTAAATAGTCCCTAGCCCTACATGCTTGCTACAAATTTTCGTCTTCCAGAGTTCACATTTTGGCATAGTTGTGCTCAAAATATGAAGTGCTTCTGCATAAATCTACAATATATTTTTCAAAAATAGTTCTCCCAAAGTAGCCCATGGGGAGAAATACAGCAAGCAAACAAGACACTCACTGAAAAGGATGGTCTGAAACATAATTGGAAATTGTTTCACTGCAGAGAATTTCATAATTAATTCTCCAGATTACTGCTATGATTATTCAAGCTTTAACATGTTCTAGCAAAAGTCCTCCCAGTATAAGTATGATATTTTAAAGTAAGTGTCTATTGTATTTTTAAACTCCAAAATTTTGTTACATTCTGAGGTATGAAACCAGGCAAATGATATTACCATTTATTGCATAGGTTCCTACTGCTTTCCAAACTTAAATACTTTCAAATCTCTCAACCTTTACAAGTCTGTCATCTCTTTCTCTCTTTTGTAGAAGGACTGAAGGTAAAGAAAAAGAATATAGAAACTTCTATAGACTTGAATATTGTCTTATTACAGATGGAGGCCTTTTCTCAGTTACAATGTTTGTCTTCCTCTTTTGGATTTGTAGATTAGAAAAGATATCCAAACTTTGAAGCCAGATTGACTTCGTTTTAAATCTCAAATCCTAGATGTGTAACTTCAGAAAAAGTGTCCTTTTCCTCATATATAGAACGGGGAATACTTGACCAATACACAAATCCATACTTGGGAGCACACTTGATTGTTGGCACATCTCAGGAAATATTGTTTTTCTCTTTCATTAAGTGGAAAAAGAAGCTCTAGCTGAGCTTTGTGATATAAGCTCTGAGATTTGTGAATTTTTTTTACCTCTGCCAAATAATTCAGACACAAGTTTTGAAATTCTTTAAGTAATAATAATAAGCAGCAGCATATATTGAAAACTTATGTTTTCCAAGCACTACAGAATCAGACAAGAATCGAAAGCCTTTTTTCTTAAGTATTCCAGACTATATTAAAGATGATTATATATGTATATTTAATATGTATTATAGGATATAATATATATCAGATACTTGTTATATGAGAGGTAAACTCTAATTAAAATAAACTTTATTGGGGCACCTGGGTAGTTCATTTGGTGAAGCAACTGACTCTTGATTTTGGCTCAGGTCATGATTTCAGGATCCTGAGATCAAGTCCTGCATCAGGCTCCGTGCTAAGCATGGAGCCAGCTTAAGATTGTCTCTCCCTTTCTCTCTGCTTCTCCCTGCCCCCACTTGTGTACATTCTCTATAAATTAAAATAATTTTTTTAAAATTAATTAAAATAAACTTTATTTTTCAGATTCATAGGCTTATATTAAGTTTATTAGTATTGAGAGGTATCTTATACCCCATGTATCATCTTCTTGATGATTAATGATTTTCCATCTTTGGTCACCTCAGAGTGTTCACAAAAGACCTGATGTGCAGACCATGTACCTATCACAGGTGGGGCAGAAGGTTATATAGACACTGATTTCCTCATTACTGCAATTTTATTTTTTTTAGTAAGTGGAGTAGTATTTTTTTTCAAAGGAAAATATGTAAATTTTTGAGATATTTTCTATTTAATATCTTCCAGCTCAACTTAATCTCATCCCTGGACAACACAATTCATTTCCTTTAGTTGCTACTTTTACTGTTACAACTTATTTTCAAATGACATCTATGCTTCTATATTTTGATTCATCTATTTTAGATATTCTTATGTATTTATTTCATCACCTGTTTCCTACTAAGTATGACTTAGCTATCTTATCACTCTCTTCTTTTGTCATTTCTTCAAATATTGACATATCACAATTTGAATTTAATATGCATTCATTCTTACCATGCTGTGATTATGTAATTTTGGTCACTGCAAGTTCAAGTAATCTTTGATGATTATTTTTCCACTATATAACATTTTCTATGTCTATAGTGATAAAATTCGCCTTTTTAAAATTATTTACTTGAATTCAAAAGAACTATCTCTTATTTATTTTGGTAAACCAATTCAGATATCAGTCATCTATCAATAATTAATTTTCAGTTCTCAACTTTATGAGATAATCTATCAATTTATTTATTCATTTATTCATGTTTGTTTTGTTTTCCTATGGATTCAATCCAAACTATTTGCGCTTTGGTCCTTACAGCAAGTTTTACACCCTGAACTTCTTTGCTTTCTAACATAGGAAATCTTGGTGCCTAGATACTATTTTTTTATTTTTCTTGGTTTCCTAAGAATCTGTGTGTATTAGATAATTTGTAAGCCCTTCTGTATTTGAAAATGCTTTTCCCTCTGAATTTGTGGTTAAGAGTTTGGCTAGGGCGGGTACCTGGGTGGCTCAGTGGTTGAGTGTCTGCCTTTGGCTCAGGTCGTGATCCTGGGATCATAGGATTGAGTCCCTCATCGGGATCCCCCCAGGGAGCCTGCTTCTCTCTCTGCCTATGTCTCTACCTCTACCTCTCTCTGTGCCTCTCATGAATAAATAAATAAAATCTTTTTTTTTTTTTTAAAGAATTTGGTTAGGTGTAGAATGCTAACAAGTCTTTCTCTTCTTCCATCACTTCCTAGATTCACTGTTGCTATTGAGTGATCTAATTTCTGCTTTCCCATTTTTGCTATAGAATCCATTTATGCTTAACCATTTATGCTTGGTCTTCTATGTATCACTTGTCTTCTGAAATCTTGCAATCCGATAAATGGGCTTGGGCTTTGATTTTTTGTCAATTTGTCTAGCTCCATGAAGGAAGAAGGCATGTTAGTTAATTAGTATTAGACTGCATCAATTAGATTATAAATAGCTTGCCTGTGTTAATAGCTACAGCAAATCTCAGGATCAGAGTCATGAGCATTATTAACTTCTGTCAAGTGATACTGGCTTTCTCTTTGTGATGGTAGCATCGTTTCCTTTCTAGATGCCTTTATATAAGTCAGAAAAGAGGTCTGTCAAAAATATTCAGGATGTAAAAAAGGTATTCAACACGTATAACCAAAATGACAAGGTGGTATGTAGATTTAGCAAAATGCACAAAACGCGTATCATAACAAGGCAAAGTGAGAAGGCGGCGTTCCACTCTGTTGCATCTGTCCCTTTGTGCATAGGCCTAATATTTCCAGTGCTTAAGAGCCATAAGTTTCCCAAAATAACTTTTACTTTGTGTAACAAGTGCATCATGTTTCAGTCTCCGTATTCTTGTTTGAGTCCTTAGCTTCATACGGAGGCTGCAATAGGGCTCAGCCTCATTTTACAGCAATGACACCATGACTTTGAGGATATCCTCTGGTTAGTTCTGTTTGTTTCCATTACCAAGCTAAACGGCCCTAAAGAGAAGGCTTTTATTTGATATTATCTGACCAAATATTTATAAAATAGTGACCTAAGTTGTACTTTTATTGCTCTTAATATCATGTTCTCAGCGTACAGATTTTGATTGCAGTGATTTACTCAAGGCTTTTCTCATGGAAGGGAGAGATCATGATGACATGAGCAAGTGGCTAATGATTCATCATCTGCTCTCCGGCAGGGCTCTCCATTATTTCTCTTTATAGGAACATGGACCTGAGATTGATTTTATTTGAGCGTTGATCGCTCATCAGAGATTTTCCATGCCTGTATGCTTTCAAAAGGAAAATTGCAGTCATCTGTTTCTCAAACTCCCTGTTTTCTTGGTTCAACAAGTTGAATTAGTGATATACCACCAAATCCCACTTTCAGGACCAACAATCTACTTTTTCTATTGTACTTATATCAAGGTTTTAGGCTGTGAATTACAAGTCTTAAGATCTTTAACAACCTCACAGTTGTACCATACAAGATTCCATAATTTGAAATTTAGCTCCTAAGCTGCCATTCTATACCTCATAGAGGCTCCTGTAGATGTATCATAAAGAATGAAGGAGTCTCAGCTTCAATGGGGGAAAAATTGGAATGTGCATGAAAACATAATTGTGTGTCCCTACACATGTAGGAGACAAATCCTATGGAAATAGTGAGCATTGAAAGATAAACTTCCTGTAATAAATCTCAGTAATCCATACAATTTTAAAGAAGAACATTTCCAGAATTGTAATGGATAGTAGAAACTTTGAATTTTAAAAAGTTACAAAAATTGGTTTATTTGTTTTGCAATAGTTTTATTTATTTTTTAAAATATTTTATTTATTGATCCATGAGACACACAGAGAGAGGCAGAGACACAGGCAGAGGGAGAAGCGGGCTACCCCCGGGGAACCTAATGCAGGACTCGATCCCAGAATCTTGGAATCAAGCCCTGAGCCAAAGGCAGATGCTCAACCACTGAGTCATCCAGGCCTCCCTTTGCAACAGTTTTAAATAATAGTTTGTAATTGGAATTTCTGGTTTAGATACACACTTTGATCATTACTAGAGAGTCACATTCTGGTCCCGAACAATTTAATATCCATCACTGTTTCCCCATAAGCCTGGGACCACATATGTTTCAAAAGGCTCAATGTAAACTTTGATCTTGGCTGTATTTTGTTTTAATAATCATTTTCACTTAGAAAAGAGTGAGAAAACACATATTCTTCCTAAATTGCCCTAAAATTAAATTATTTTAGGAAAATAATTTGTATCTGTTTCTCTTTATCAAATATATTTTGGCTTGCTTTTAAACACAGAACATTTAAGAGTGAGCTTATCATATTTATCATAATTGTTTTTATCTTTTTGAACTAATTTTGAATGTTCTTTGTTATACCTCTAAAAACAAAGTCTCCAATCAGTATCTTCCAGATATTGAATGCTTCCTCTGTTTCTCATTTTACTAATCTCTGAGTTTAAGAATAATAAGTTTTAACTGGAGATCAGAGGAAACAATTAACCTTGAGAAGAAGTATATAGCACTCTAGTTAATGGAAATATTTTTCACATTTTATTCACATGAATAAGATGACCTTAAAACACATCCTGGTTACCACTCTGCAATAATAAGAGTTCTGTTAAATGACTTTAGGCCACACACACAAAAAAATCAATTAAATGATCAAAACCTTGTTAGTGGAGAAGTTCCTAATACTAGATTATGCACATTGTCACACTGATGTATGTGGCTTGTGTAAGTTGAAAGACAATAATGATTTTTTTAATACAGTGTTTAATCCTCTGTGGGACACAGGATGGTGTTATTAGAGGAAATGAAATACATAGCATTAAACACTTAGTATTTTAAAGGCTGACAGTTTCTGAATAAAAATAATGTTGCTTTTTAAAAAAATTCCATGTTATTTTATTTCATCTATACATGCTCCTATTTTTTTTCTGTTTGCTTATTTTATTTTGTTTTGGCTTTTTTTTTTCACTGTAATAATAATAGTATCAAATTTCAAGAAGTTTAGCACACACACAAATTGCTTATTAAAATATTATTTATTCTTGACCTGGGGATAGCACAGTCATTCATCATTATAAGGAATATCACCCCTAAATCCTCACCAGTCAAACTAGTTGTTCTCAAACTTTAGCATAAGAATCACATGGAGGATGGGGCACCCTGGGCAGCTTAGTGCAGAAGGTCTACTTTTGGCTCAGGTCATGATCCCAGGATCCTGGGATGGAGACCTGCATTGGACTCCTTGCTCATCAAAAAAGTCTGCTCCTCCTTCTCCCTCTGGCCCTGCTCATGTTCTCTCCCTCTCGCTCACTTTTTTTTCAAATAAATAAATAAGAATCTTTAAAAATGAAATTAAAAAAAAAAGAATCATATAGAGGACTTGTTAAAACAAAAACTGCTGGGTCCACCCCCAGAGTTTGATTCAATAAATCTTGGCTATCTGTATTCATTTGAGTCCCCACATGATACTTACGTTACTAGTTGAGCCACACTTTGAAAAACAGTAACTTAACCATCTTCTTATTCTAACTACCTTTACCTCTGCCTAAAACCCCATCCATCTCCCCTTTATCTATCCTCCTAGCTAGTATCTACTCAATATCCAAAACTCAGCTGAGAAGTTACTTCTTATGGGAAAACTTCCCAAATGCCCCCAGCTTAGATTTGAGGCCTGTACCTGTCAGATACCAACTACACAGTAATCTGAAAATAAGAAGTTTAATATAAAGAATAGTACTTATAATAAGGGATTGGAGAGTAATGAGGGCTTGTCAGTAAGAGTTAAAGAGAACTCTAAACAACAGATACAAAGACCAGGCACTGCCCCAGGGTCTGTGATCTAGACCTCCCTACAGAGGAAATAAGCATGGTCACTGAATGATAGAGAAGTCCCTCTGGTGCTACACCTGTGGAACTTGCTGGAAATCTGCCTTCTTAGGTATCAGGAGAAGTAGTCCATGGGAAGAGTGTTCACCTCTGTGTGCCATAGAATCTGGGTGGTGCAGGAGGCACACATACTGGGAGAGCCCGGTGCTGAAGAATAACCCCCCCCCCGCCCCTGCAAGACTGCACCCTGGGTGTACTAAAAGAATCCGCTAAAAGGAGCACAGTGAAATAAATAGGGGAAACCCTTTTATCTTGAGGATGTCTCTAACACCAACTCTTGACAAAGACTGATGTTATGCCATCTGGGAAAGGTTAAAAAAAAAAAATGTTTTAAAGGTCCAAGTGAATTTTCCCAGAGAAGTCAGTGAAGAATGGATCTGAGAGATCCAGATCCAATAAATTGGTAATTGTGATCCTTCTGTTTGGAGGGATACACAGTGTACTACTCAAAAAATACACATTGAACTAAACTCCCATGGTGACTATGCCTACTTCATTGATACATTTGGTTTATTCAGTAGGCATTATTAAATATATAACAACACTGGCCATATTACATTATTATTTTAATCCCCATACTCACTAAGTACCTGGAACATTTTAAGGGTTCAACAAATATTTATAGAATGCATGACTACAACATAACAAAAGTAAGTTGCCAAATGAAATATGTTGAAATGACTTCAGATGTTTATATTCTTTTTCAGAGAGAGGTAATAAATAAAAGTATAAATAGGTTAAAAACTTGCGTAGGTAGATGTCTGTTGGGACTTTTGTGCTGTAAAATTCAGTTACTGAAATTACTCTAAAAACCATTCTATAAAAATAAATAAATAAAAAATAAAAACCATTCTATAAAAATACTAATTCGGGGGATCCCTGGGTGGCTCAGTGGTTTGGCTCCTGCCTTTGGCCCAGGGCGTGATCCTGAGTCCCTGGATCAAGTCCCACATCGAGCTCCCTGCATGTAGCTTGCTTCTCCCTCTCTTCTCTCTCTCTCTCTCTCTCTCTCATGAATAAATAAATAAAACCTTTAAAAAATACTAATTCATGAAAAAAAATCAATAAGTTGACATTTGAATCCTTCAACTGGAAAAAAAAAATCAGCTATTTATCCAAAACAAACAAACAAACAAACACCAAAACCCAACCCAGTGCTCTAAGATGAAATGAATATTGTACCATTTTGACAATTCTTAAATGTTACTGTTATGTCTTATACATGAAATACGACATGATTATGGTATTCCAAGGAATGAGAAGGACTTTGTAATTCAATATTCAGGGGGAAAAAAGTTGGCCTTAAAAAGAGGACAGCTGCTGTATTTTTTTATTGCAGACAAAATCAGAGAGTGAGAGAAAATCTTCTATATCATTAATAGAATAAAATAAGAAAAGATAGAGTAATAATATTTGTACTCTATAGGATTATGCATTTCATACATTTGCACATACATATCACTTTCTAGTTCCACATAGTGGCCCATATATTAACACTAAGAGGAATAGACAATCTTATTACCTAATCACTACCATTTTGCAGATGACACAACTGAGGAATTTAGAGATTAATCCCTTGCTCAGAGTCCCAGCACTAGTACGGCTTAGGGCTAGGCTTTAAACCTAGGCAGGCTGCTTTCATAGCCTTTTCTCTTAAAACACAACATCTCTATACCAGGCCATATGCTACATAGAAATGCTATGGCCCTGCTTAGGTAGGTAGTGTATCGTTTCCAAACAGGCTAAGTTTATTACTATTTTTTGGTGTTCTAGAGCATTTCAAATCCAGTGCAACCCTCCTTTCCTTCCTTCCTTCCCTGTACCCTTCTATAAACTCCATGCTTCTGCCGACCTTGGCATTTTCTCAGCACATTTTGTCCTTTCTTTTAAACAGATCATTACTGATACTCCATGTCCAATGCTTCCATCACAAATGTTTTTCCCCCCATTTTGGGGGCACCTGGGTAGTTCAGATGGTTAAGCGTCCAACTAATGATTGTTACTCAGGTCATGAGCTCAGGGATCGTGAGATTGAGCCTCATGTCTGGGTTCCTCTCAGCATGGGATGTGCTTGAAGGTTCTCTCCCTCTGCTCCTCCCTGCTCATACTTTCTCTCTCTCTCTCTCTCTCTCTCTCTCTCTCTCTCTCTGTCAAATAAATAAATCTTTAAAAATTTTTTTTCTAGCTACCAAAAGCTTTCCCAAACTTCACACTGGCTCATTCTCACATCCAATTGCCTAATAGATGTGGAATAGCTGTGTCAGGGCCAACCCATATAATGGACTAAATTTAAACTCATGGTCTCTCCCTCCCTTTAGCCCAATGGCCCACAACCCCTTCTCCTTCTATTATATTCTTTCCTTATGCTACTCAGGGTCCCTCATCCGCTTCGTCATTAAAAGTACTGTATAGAATGTGAGAGAAGGATTAATCAAGAATTGAAGTAATTAGTCTGGTTCTTATATGCTAATCCCACTGTGACGACTGTTTTAATTTAGTCTCTTTTCTTTTCCCACCATGGTTTCTGCCACAGTCTTAACACTCTTAACCTGCTTCAGTCTTACAGTCCTCAATCCAGAGAGAAATTCCAATGGCATTAAAATATACAAAGGTTCCTTAATATTTCAGTGGAATTTATAATTCTTAATAACTCACACAAAACCCTGGGCATAATTTTAGTTTCATCTTACACTAATCCTTCTCAATATTCTTTGCTCTGAATTATGAAACCATTTGCAAGTCTGCAAAAGATGCTCTGCCCTTTCTCCTTGTTGCCTGCGCATGAACTATTCAATTTACTTCAGTGTCCTCTTTCTCTCTTTTCTTCCTAACTCTTTCAAATTCACTCAGAGTCAGCTAATTTGGAAAGCTTGTCTTCAGTATTTGCAATAATGAGATATAGGCCTATCCTTTCTATTCTATATCTCTTTAGATTTACATTCATTAATGTGCATCCAGTTTTAAAATGCATTTAAAACTGATTCATTAAAAATGACATTTTTTTCAAATTAACTTTCATCTTCTTGACCTTACAAAGTAATCCATATTAAATTGTTGCATTTTGAAATTACAGAAACTGTAAGAAAAATATTTTATACCATCAATACAATGAAGCACAGCTGTTCTCATTCTGGTGACATAATTATTCAAAACTATTTTATTTGAAGTCTGTTAGAACGATCTCATGAGTGTATTATGCCCATATTGTTGAGTCTAGATTCTCTATTTTTTAAGATTAATTAATAACAATAAGAGAAATTTTTGTTGAGCATTTATCCACGTAACTGTAGGGAAAATACTATAGGAATAATCTTATTTAATTCCCACAATAATCCTATGAGGCTAGTACTATGTTTTCACACATTTTCTGAAGAAGAAGTTAATATCAGACAGACTAAATGACATAAGCAAGGTCACAGACCAGCAAGTGGGATGCCAGGAGTGAACTTTTTTTATTCCAGAGAAGAGGTGTCTTTTTAACATGAAGACCACAGAAGCTTTTGCTTCTTTCTCCCCAATAGGCTCTGCAAAATGCTGATTATCTGCTTTACTTGTTAGTCTTGGGAATATGTTTGGTTTGTGTGCTTAGCCCTGCAGCTTTTCCTGACCTGTATGCCCTGTCCTTTTCTTTTTTTCTCTCTTCTGTCTAGAATCTTCCCTTACACTGCAGTGATGAAAAACACGATATATTTAACTGCCTCTAGGGAAAAGAGATACTGTGGATTAGTCTTCAAAGGGAAAACACAAACAAATAAACAAAATAAAGTAAAAGCAATCACGCTTTGTGAAGTTATATGAAGTTATATGACAGTTCCTTGGCTGAAGAAATATCATTACTTCTAAATTATGAAATAACCAATTACTTCTAAACAGCACATTATTATACTCTATTTTTAAATTTTTTTTCTTACTCTACTAAGTTGTTGCCCTTTTGAGTCATTATTGTATTTTCAGAACTGACAAGATACTAAGTATATAGAATAGTCAAGAATTGCTTCCATTAATCAAGCAATAAATGAACAAATACGTGGGCCATATTTTGCAAGAAAGCACATCCCATAGCTCCTGGGGACCACTAGTCTTGCACTCTCAAACACAGACAGTACACAAGAGGAATCTCCTCTTGTGCAAAGTCTCCAAATTTCAATGCTCAGGATAAATGTTTCTTTTTCAACCATTACTATATAAAAGGAAATCCTTCCTGAAATGAAAGACTATAGTAACCAACTATTCCACATGTCAAGTTTTGTTCTTGAAAACAGTAGTCAAGAGCCTTGACCAAACATGTCTCCAATAATTGAGTCCACCTACTCACTAATTCAAAAGACATTACAGAGACTCAGGCTGCAAATCACACAATAATCTTTAACATGTAGACACACTTGGCTTATAGAAGTGTATGAGATATACTTCTCACCTGTTTTGGGTCTACCTAAATAGGTGACATTGATAGAAAAAAAAACTGTTAGTATTAGAGGTCCCTATTCATTTATCTAAAGCGAGGCTTCTCGATTTCAGCAATACTGATATCTTGGGCTGGGTAGTTTTTTGTTGGTAATTATTTGCTGTTGTTGTCCTGGGTGTTGTGGGATGGTTAGCAGCACGCCTGGCCTTTCTCTACTAAATGCCAGGAGCGACCCTTCTGTAGTTGTGACAAACAAAAATGTTTCTAGACATTGCCAATGTTCCTGGAGACATAAACCCTTAAACTTTAGGTCATCGAAATCACCCAAAGTACTTGCAAAAAAAACAGACTGCTAGGTCCCATTTTCAGAAGTTCCGAGTCAGCAGATTTGTGGTGGAGCCCAAATATTTGCATTTATAACAACTTCTCATTTGATCTTGATGATGTAACTGCTATTTAAAGGACCTCACTTTGAGGGCCACCACTCTAAAAAGCAATTCATTTTTGCAAGATAATTTTTTAACTCAAAGAAAGATTTGCTGATTTTCTGGCATGATTATTTATATGTGTTTGATTTGGTTTGGTCTTTACAAAATAGAAACGATTTTAAATCTCAATCATTGTAAGTCAGTCTTGAAAATTAAACCACTGAGAATCCCATGCTCCATTAGCTTATGATACCTTTTACATCTATAATAAGTGAAGTGAATGCATAGGGATGAAACTGAACTAACCCATACCCTTTTCTCAACTTAAGTCAAATAAAATTGTGATTCTGCTACAACCATTCAACAATTGTATCTTTAGCTCTTAATTTAAACTAAACATAACCAAAAATAAATAAATAAAAAATAAATAAACTAAACATAACCAAGTATGTGTCACGGTTACCAAGTGAGCATTGAGAAATAATGCAAAAGGGTATTCCTTAAACAAGCTATTCTGAGCATATATAAAGCCGTACTTATATTGTTTGAATAATTGAAATATAATGACTCTAGAGTATAAATTATTCTACAACACATGAAAAGTACAAGGGAAGCAAACATCTGAATAATTTAGGTTAATTGGAGGTATAGAGAATGTTTCTAACAGATTTCAGCTATCCATTTAAGTGCTCTGATTCACTTTTTCAATCTGTCTTTGTAATCTCAAATTAAAATTTAGAATAAAAAAAGTTAGAATAGAGTCACTATTACATTTGTAAGGGGAAAGAAATTTAAGGTAGTTTTATTTTATCTTTTGACTAGTTATATCTGGTGCTAAGTATTCATAAAGTTTGATATATCTTTACATTTGGTAGCCTAAAGGTGAGAAATGCATATATGTAACCAAATGTTTTATTTTTTTCTCATCCAAATAATATAATACCATATGTCAATATAGTATATATGCCAAAATTATATATAAATGTAATGATTTCATTTTTCCATTTTCCTTCTTTCTTAGAAATCTGATTCAATATGTTCCATGTATAAAAGTACAAACTAATGTTATATTATCTCAAACAGTAGTTTTACTATATTTTACTAATATATATATATAAAAAAAAGTTTCCATGATTCAAAGAGCTTCGCAAAGCCCTGTGTTAAATACAAGCAAATAGTTTTCCTGAAGGCATGGCCTATCTGAATTTTAATATATGACATTGTTTGTATATCTCTCATGATAATTTAGATTACAAAACATTTGACCAGAGTTCTCTTTTTTTAGGACTATCTTCTGGGACCAAAAGCCTTAGGATACTATTTGACAAAGAGAACTCTATAATTTTAAAACCGTGTCACATAATTACCTTCTAGTCTAAGTGAGAGCTACTGTCCCTTTTAGTAAATATAAGGACACTGAAGTTTGAAATTTCAACACATGCAAAGCCACTAAGTAGAAATTTCTGCTATCAGTGTTAGAATTCAAGCTGTTCCACACAGTTCTAGTCTTCCTATCATGCTCTTGATTGTTCAGCAAGCCTCCCATGCTGATGAGCACTCGGAGAGCATAACCCCTACACACCCATGGGGCAGTAATAAGTGCATGAAGATAGTCTGAGTAAGTAAGACAATTGTATACTTGGAAGATGCAAGTTCTAAACGGGTAGTAAGGAGGGCTAGTCGGGCCATATTACTTGATAGGAGTATATTTTTATTAAGAGCTAAAGGAAATGGACTCCATTTAACTTGATTAATAACAATTGAAAAATATATCTACTAACTACATGATAGGTAGGGCTGAGTCAGTTCCAGTACCTAAATCTAAAAAGATTTACTTTTGCCTTGAAGACAGTTTTTTTGTTTGTTTGTTTCTGTTTTTTCTTAAATACAGGGAACTAACCCATCTTCATTTCATACTGAGGAATATTAAATAGTATTATCTGCTTATTTGACATTGTCATTCTGAGGTGAAATATTTAATAATACAAAATCATTAGGAAGATGACATGGATGTCTTTCTAAATACACGTGAGCACTTTGTGGGAATGTGCTGTCTTTCTCTTATTTATTATTTGTTGAATGAGTATTACATAACAACCCAAATTTAGGAATTTAATTATGGAAGATATAAAATGTGCTTGGTGAACTGAATTAAAATTTTTCCAGTCCCTCTGGAACCATGGGAGGCATCATTAATAAAGTGTTTTCTTTATCTTCATCCATTAAACTCATAATTATTAACAGCACCCACGATGTGTGACAGCAAATAAAGGCAAAGTCTTTCTCATAGAACTTGCTTTTTTGTGCATGTGTTAGTAAAACAATTGAACTAACAAACATTTGGAAAGGGTTGGCATAGTCAACAAACTGAATGGTTAATGTGATTAGAGCCCCCCCCAGAGATCAAAGGGTAGAGTGAGGCACAAAACACTCAAGCTACGCAAGATTGTCTGCAAGGATGTTGCTCTTTAATCTGAAGACTCTGGGGTGGCCACGGAAATATTTTAGCAAAGTGAATGTCATGAGGAGATTTGAATTTCGAAGACAACTCTTACTGCAATACAAGGGAGGAGTTGGAGGATGCTGGAATGTTTTCTGAGAGATCAGTTGGAGGTTGCTCTTTTAGAGTTGGTTGAGTGGTGACTGGGAGGATGGAAAAAAAACACTATCTGAGGAATAAAATTAACAGGACACGCTATGTGATAGAGTATGGGCACTGAGGAAGAAGAAAGGTGTCAAGGATGCTTTAGCTTTTTAGCCTATTGAATGTTTTTCTTGCCTATGACATTATTTCAGAAAGGCGCAATCATTTGTGTGTTTAATTAAAACCATGTTACAGTTTTCTGGTTTTTTAATGGCAAAAATCTAGGATTTTTGCAATGTGAAGGATACTCCAATTAGTGGAACTACATGATACGTAGGGCTGAGTCAGTTGCAGTAGTAGAAGGTCCTGGGGTTAAAATGCACCATGTTAAGTAATGTTATGCCAAGGACAAACCTACACACTATATTCAGGCATTTTTTGGTCCTTTTCGGCTATCCTGGTTTCCCTTTGGCAGTCATACTCTGCCCTGTAAGTGAAGAGGTATTTTCCGAACAATGAAGATGAGTTTATGGTAACCGGGGTTAAACTAATGGAGAGCATTGAATTGATCAGCAGGAAACTCGAGAAAGGTTAAAATAGCCTCCATTTTTATGTTGCTGTACAGTAGTGAGTAATGTTAATTGAATTCCCCTTGTGAGATTCTAAGAGATTTTTCCACAGGATCCTGTGCTGTATAAAAAGGAAACAATGGCTTGTGGTAAAGTTAATTCAAGCTGAGATACATTAACTGCACCACATTATCGGTTGCTAAGAGTGCTATTAACACACATCACCCACTGTGTATATTTGTGAATTAGGAGGTTTCCTTGTTAATGGAAATGAGACACTTTCCTTGAAAATATCAAGCACTGTGAATGTTGAGATTGTTTTTAAGAAGCACAAAAAGGGAAGAATACATGCATTCTGTACATGATGTGGCCCCTCTCCCTTTCGACCCAGCACCATTTTCACTCCTGCTTTGTTTCTCTTTGGACTGCTTGCTGTTGTTGTTTGTATATTTATTTTTCTGTTCTATGTGTGTGTGTGTGTGTGCGTGTGTGTGTGTGTGTGTCAGTGGTGGGGAATCATTTTGAATAGACTCGCACCATGAAAACACTTGCATTCAAGTGTACCAACCCATTCCGAATTTTCTAAAATAACAACTGCTTGTTACTAAACTTAAACAGAAAACATACTAGCTAAGGAATCCAGAAATTCAAGTTCGATCCTGGCTCTGGCTCTGCCCATATATGTGCCTGTGATAGTGGAAAAGGGCAAAGAAGCAGTATTTATGGAAAGCCTGTAAAATGCCAGGCAGAGGGCTGAGCTTTACTTATGTCCTTTCCTTTAAATTAATTCTCTTTTAGCCTTGGGACCAATATACTATTTTTCCCTTCTCTTTAGGGCTGAAGAATCTGTGACTCAGAAAAAGATAGTTCCTGGGGCCTTGGGTGGCTCAGTTGGGTAAGCATCAATCAGCCTTGGGCTCAGGTCATGATCCCAGGGTCCTTGGGTGGAGCCAGGCATTGGGCTCCTGGCTCCATGGGGGGTGGGGAGTCTGCTTCTCCCTTTCCCTCTGCCTGCCACTCCCCCTGCTTACGTTCTCTCTCTCTCCCTCTGTCAAATAAATAAAATCTAAAAAAAAAAAAAAAAAAAAAAAAGTCAGTTCCCTAATTGATCTATAAAATCAGTGTTATAGGCTGGGTGAATTCCATGGCCTCTCTAACATAGAACACTCATATATTTACCCCTTCACTCGCTGCTCTCTACACACAAACACACAGACACCTGCACTCAAATAGCTGCTTTTTTTTTTTTTTTTAAACGAATCATTTCATATTTTTGGTCATTGTCTTATTGCAGTGACCTTACATGAAATAAATACTTCGGTATTTTTGTTTGTTTAATTAATCTCCTACTTATAAACTCAGGTTACGCATCAATGTTATCCTACCACATATTCCTTACACTTCACCAAACACCAAAAAGTAAAGCACTTAAAAGCAATAATTCAAAAGTATGTTACTGACATTTTCACACTACATTTGCTTTATTCCAAAAGTGGACCCAGGGTATGAATATAAATGCAATTCTTCACCAATTACATGGAAACAAATGACAGTACAATTACATGATTAAAAATGAATTTTATTTATGCTTTTCCATGCATGAAATCTACATACTTCCTGTCTGGTTTGTCAATAGGCTCAAAAATACTCTTACAGGGCAGCCCCAGTGGCTCAGCAGTTAAGCATCTGCCTTCAGCCCGGGGCCTGATCCTAGAGACCTGGGATCGAGTCCCACGTTGGGCTCCCTGCATGGAGCCTGCTTCTCCCTCTGCCTGTGTCTCTGCCTCTCTCTCTCTCTGTGTCTCTCATGAATAAATAAATAAAATCTTTTAAAAAACACTCTTACAAATGTATAATTACTTTCACCGGTGAATTTTTTATAAAATTTCAATTCTGTGTGGAAAAATTAGCTTCTAGTAGTCTAAGTTAGAAATGGAGAGGAAGCAACATGAAAGAAATTCAGAAGATGTGTTTTAAACTCTGTAAATGGTTGTCTCTACTACATAGATTATGAAGCCAGTGATACGATGGGAATATAATTTAGTTTATTCATTGACTAAAAAAAAAATGATAGAGTGAATCCTGGTTCACAGATATACCACTGAGAATACTTTCCATTACTATTTACTATTACTTAAACATGTAGAATATATTAAAATATAAAAACCTTTCTGTTGTGTGCATAAACATTTTCCCTAAAGGAAATGCTTTTTGGTAGATAAAGAGAAATAAGCAAAAACTTCTCTGGGAGATTTTGTCAGGGGGAAATAATTGTAATAATAGTTTTAAAATAAGAAGTGATCAAACCGAGGCTAAAGCCAGACTACATAGATTTCTGAGCATTCCATGGTATTTTATCCCAGTGGCCCACTTCCTGTGCCAAAGGAGAACCTGCTCACTAGAACCTGTTTTTTTTTTTTTTTTTCTTCTTGGGCAGAGATAGAACACATTTTTTTTCAGTTTCTCTCAGAGTTAGGTTTGAGCACATTATAGTTGATAGAATGTGAGCAGAGTAACATGTGCTCTCTGAAGCCTTCGGGACTGGTTCTTAATCACTTACAATTCCCCACTGTCTCTGCCCCACCTTCACCTTCTCTTCTGTGATGCGTCCTCCTGACTATTCTCCTTTTTCTTTTTTATTTTCTTTCTTTATTTTTAAAGATTGTGAGAGAGAGGCATAGACACAGGCAGAGGGAGAAGCAGGCTCCATTCAGGGGACCCTGATGCAGCACTTGATCCCAGGATCCTAGGATCACACCCTGAGCCAAAGGCAGATGCTCAACCAATGAGCCACCCAGATGCTCCTCCTTTTTCATTTTTACTGGCTGGACATCTGGACCTCCTAGCTTGGGTAGGATTAGAAGCCATGAATTCAAGAAGGCAGACCTGTATCACCTGGCTTTCTAAATAATACAGCTTAGAAGAGCCAGACATTAACTGATCTAGAGTTATCTCGGATTGCCTTTGTGAGAAATAACCTTCTATTTCACTTAAGTCGTTATGATTTGGGGGTTCTAATTTCAAGTAGTTAGCCAAGCCTAATAATTAGTATATTTCACTGTTTCTTAATCATAATCCAGAGGATACACATAAAAAGCATAGTCTAACATTAGAACATCAGAAGAAAACAATGGACAAACTAGACATATACACACACAATGCATAAATGGATATGATTTTTGCTAATATAATTAAAAATACATGCACAATTCATAAATGAATATAATTTTGGTTAATAGAATTAGAAAATAAATACAGTATCTATATGTGTTCCCCTAGGTTGCTACCAGATGACCAAATCTAAAAGAACTAGCAAAAAGATGTTAGACTGCTTAAAAAGGACAGTACATGGATGTTCGATGTTCATGAATCACCCAGTCAGAAAACTCATTAAATGAGCAATGTCACTCTCATCCACTTCGTCCTTTCATGGACATTTATGGAAGAGCAGGCTATCCCAAAGCAACCCATTCTGCAAGGGCGTTGCTTCAAAACTAGGTGTTTGGCCCACACTGTGTGATTCAAGAGAAAATAACACAGCAAGCAATGTGTTGTGGGTTTTTTTTTTCTTTCTTTCTTACTTTTGACTATGTTTTGTCTCTTTCAGTGCTTATTAGCACTTCCACCAAAATTGGTCAAGGAGGGGAATCTGAAAATCAGCACTTACTGATATTGATCCACGAAACTGTTATTAGTCCCATCACCTTTACTACCTTGCCTGAATGGCCACTCAATGTCAGTCATGTTTTGACTACACCACTCCAGGGCATGGATTCTAATTTGAAAAATGGAGTGAGCATTGGCAGCGGCAAACACGAGACCGCATTTACTGAGCACTGGCAACAGAGAAAAGCCAGAAGATGGTATTTTCAAGGCAACAGTCAATCCATTTGTTGCTATGAAGAAAATGTCTCCAGTATTAAGAACCTCGTATAGCAAAAAGCTGAAAAACATTCATTAACTAAAATCAATGCTTTCCTTTTCTTCCAAACAGCACTGTTTGCTTTTGGGAAGTGCTGAAATTTTCTGCTGCTCAAGAGAATGTGTCTCTACCCTTTGTCAACTATAAACAGTTTATGAAAGGGCTTGCTTTGGTTATTTTAATTGCTGCTTCCTAAGAGACTCACAAATCTTATACAAAAATTTATTTTTATGTTCCATTATAACTATTTACTTTTACTGGCTGCTATTAGACTCTGCTGTTTTAGTGGACCAGAATTTTATAGTATTGCTGTGTAGTCCTTTTTGTTATGATTGTATTGCTAGCATAATTGTTTGCATATAGCATTTGTTTAACATTTTTTGAGCACCTACTATGTGCAAGACACTGTAATGGGTGCTGGGGGTATAAAGATAATATGATACAAACCAGTTTCTTATATGAAAGTAAACATGAAGGACACAAACATGAACAAAAGGTCAGTGTCTAAGTGACAATGTCACTTAGGGCAGGGTCTTGTACATGACAGCTACTTTCAGGTTTAAAAAAGAGGGTCACTATGTGATAGATTGTGATGTGTTTATGTCCTAGAGGTCTGCTTGGACATTGAGTATCTCATCTGACTCTAGAAAAGGTATAACTAAAGAAATGGAAGATGATTAATATTAAGACAACATTTTCAATTGTTTTATGTAAAATTTTAGTCACTCATGAAATATTTTCATTTTAATTTGTTAGGTTGACTAACAAATTAGGATTTCATCATATGTCATTGATTTCTCTTATAATTACATACTTGTGTTTTGATCGTGGTTGATAATCCAAGGCCAAGATATTCTTTCATTGTCCCAAATAATCAAAAATGTATTTTTTGATGCAGGTTAAAGATGATGAATCTGCAAATTTATTCTTAGGGCTTCTAAACTTCCTTCAAAGATATTTGTGATATCATTTGTAAATTAGATATCTGCATTGTATATGGCCAAATCTTTATAAAAGTTGATATTCTTTTCATTATTTATATATAAAACACAAAATAATAAATAAAAAGCAAACAATATTGTATAAATGGAAAACTCTTAGATAATTAATCTCCTTGTTTAAAGGATAAGAAAATCTATGGGATTTAGTCTTAGATAATTAATCTCTTTGTTTAAGGGATAAGAAAATCTATGGGATTTACAACAACCCTGGATTCCACCACTCCTGGATTCTGATCCTATGTCTGTCACTATCACTTTAGACTTGTTGGGAAGGTTATCAAGGCATTTAAAAATGTCCACATTGGTAAATGAAGGAGTTAGTTTTATTCTTTGGTTATTTCCAATTACAAACTTCTGTGACTCAAAATACCTTCCTGAGGGGGTTCTTAGATTATTTAGTGCCAGTTTGAACTTGAGTCTGCTTCTCAGATTCAGCATCCAGCTTTCCCTTTGCAAATGCAATTCCAGGGGGTGGAATGAAAGGTATGACCATGATTCTATATCTTCAGAAACTGAAGGAAAGATTCCTGTTCCTTTTGTGTGTTAAAGCTTGTCTGTCTCTAACACACTATTTCCAGGACTTTTTTTTTTTTTTCTGACAGTTCCAGAAAGCAGGTGAGAACTATTTCTCTTCTCCAGATCCTAAAGAGTCAGAATTGATTGTGGAATCACATCCTTTTCTTTAGATGCCATGCAAAGTTTTCTTTTAACAGTAAACTGGAAACAGTCTCATGATAAATTTTGGACTTGGCAATGAAACTAGAGTTAAAGGGCCTGCTTGCTGAAGAAACATGATTATTGGAAAGAGCATGGGTTTGGAGTAAAACAGATGTAGGTTCAGATTTTAATTATTTATTTATTTATTTTTGCTACTTACTGAACGTCGGTTTAAATGATCTGAGGTCTGATCATTGGAAATGGGTTTGATAGGGATATTGTAAGAATTAATAAGGGAAAATATTTCAAAGTACCTGAGATAAATGCTAGTGCCTCCTTTATCCTGATTGTTTCTCTTTTGTCCTTCTCTGTGTTTTCACTCTACCCATTTCCAGGAGGGGAAAAAAAAAAAAATGTATATATATATATATATATATATATATATATATATATATATTGTGTGTGTGTGTGCATGCTATTTGTTATGTAAATGTTATTGGTTGCTAGAAAGTGGGGTTATGATAATTCAAGTTCTCATCAGTCTTCCTTTCTGAATGTTATGTCTAAGGAAGAATATATGCTAAGAAAAATGGCCACTTAATGAAAATAAATCCAAGTAACTAAATATGGGGAAGGTTTTCATACCTCACAATGAGAGGATTGGTTAGTAAATGTACTGAAGCACCCTGAGTAGTTGAAGGATCAGAAAGTTTTTGCTGTAGCTGTTCTATATGTTAAGGAAACATACCCAATGACTGTTTCATTTCCTGCTCCTTTACATTAATAACATGGGCTTTGGATAGGATTTCAGGAGGAAAATAATTGCATCTCTATTCTTTCCAAAGTAACAATTTAGAGAGGAAAAGTATTAGGGAAAATTATCCACTAACTCTCTGTATCCATTCCCTTTTTAAAGCGTCCAACACTGATAATTGTTCCCTGTATCCCAGGAGTCAAGAAAGTATAAGATACACTTCAGTTATAGCAAAGTTTATTGCAAAGAGATTCTGAGGGAGGATCCGATCATAGAAATTTGAATTTTGTAATTCGACAAGCTAAAATGAAACAGGGCCAAGATTTTAAATTTTGTAGTGCTTAATCAGTAGGGAAGAAGCAAACTGAACCCCTTTAGGAAAGAGAGATAATTCACTCTTCTAAACCCATATCACCTGCATTCATACATGGTTGGTCACATGTCACCTTGATGTGTTTTTCTATAATCATGAGAGTCATGACTCTTATTTATGAAATTAAGCAATTAATATCAGGTAACATTTTAGTGTATTTGCTATAGAATTTTATTTACTGAAACGAGTTAAAAAGCGAAAAACTTGGTTTCATATTTAATAACTTCAAGTTATTTTAATATGGATGAGAATTGGAGAGAGAGATAGAGCCCTAAGTCATCTACTATATAACACCTGCTATGATTGCATTAATAGAGTAAGGTTCTCAAGGAGTTTGCCTGTGGTACATGGAAATAACTTGGACATTCTGAACTCCTTCTTCAGTTTTATTTTATTTTATTTTATTTTATTTTATTTTATTTTATTTTATTTTATTTATTTTATTAACTAATTTGTTTTTTTGCAACAAGACAGACTGATTTAGTAATTAAGAGTCAGGCTCTTAAACCAGAATATCAGAGGTCCTCAAATTTTGCTGTATTCTGACTTTGTGATAATGGTCAAGTTACTTCACCCTGTATTACCTGATGATTTTCACCTTAAAATGTGATACGAAGAGTATAAATGTGATAATCTTGTGAGGATCAAATATGTATATTTGCATATGTATAGGACTAATACCTGGGAATATAATGCACTATGAAGTATGGTGATTCTATTATTAACGAAATCACGTTGAAATTCACTTTTAATGAATCCCATTGATATGTGTTTTTTTTTTTTTTCTCACCAGTAGATAATAAATGTTAAAAGGGCAAAATTCTTGTCTGTGATGCTATATCATCAGAATTTAGAAGTCCCTGACACATGTATTAAACAAATATATGTTAAATAAGATAAATGTGTGAGTGAATTAAATTTTTAAAAGCATGGGGGCATTATTGCTTATATAAAAATAATTTAATAATCATAACACAATTGCTTATTGATCAATTATTATGTTCCAGTCTTTGACTACATTGTTTAATAGAAATCCCACAGGAAACTTGGAGGTGGTTATTATTATTATTATTATTATTATTATTATTATTTTAGAAATGAGGAATCTGATGTTCAAAAAGATGGAGTATAAGCTCTTCAAGATTGTTTACTAATTATTAGAACCAGTATTTATATCCAAATCAAGTATGACAAATATAGACAAAATATGATTTTCCTCTCATTAACAGAGAATATTACCATTTTCAGATTTCTACAGAAATTTCTGTGCTATAAATTATAATAGCTAAACTGAATTTAGAAATTAGATGTCATTTTAAAGTATAATGTACTTTAAACATGTAAAATTTTTTAGTTTTCAGAAATGAATCTGTCAGTTATATCTCAGCATGCCTAACAAAGGGGAGTCAAAATGGCATCACAGGAACAAGCAACTCCTTAAACTTTAAAAAAGGAAGTTTCATTGATTTTTGTCCTGGCTGAAGGCCGTTTTGAAATAAGTTGGAATGTAGCTCATAACACATATAATAAAAAACAACCAAACAATCAGAAGGCCAAGTTGAAATTATTCAGCAGTCAAAATTTTCAAGAAGAAAAATACACTGTCTGCCATCAAATATAGGGTAGAATTTAATCATTTTGTGCCTGATTAAAAAAACTAGTCGAATAATATCCATCTATTTACAGATAAAATTGATGATTATATATTAAAACAAAGAAGGAAAAATGAAACGTTCAGCCCTAAATAAAATATGTGAGATTCTGGAGTTAAATTTATAATAATATATTCATTGAAAGTTTTTATTTCCTTAGTCCTACTTAGGGGGCACCTGGGTGGCTCAATTGATTAAGCGACGGATTCTTATTTCAGCTCGGGTCATGATCTCAGGGTCGTGAGACTGAGTCCCAGGTCAGCCTCTGTGCTGAGTGAGAAGTCTGCTTAAGATTCTCTCTCCCTCTCTCTCTCACTCTCTCTCTCTCTCTTCTGACCCTCCCCCAGCCCATCCCACCTCACCACACTTCCACACACATGCATCTACATACCTACTCTCTCTCTCCCTCTTCCCTTCCCTCTGCTCTCTCTTCTCTTGCTCTCTTTCAAATAAATACATCTAAAAGAAAAAAAAAATAGGAAAAGCCTTTGTAAGATGATAAAAATTAGACAAGAAGGACAGGAAGGGTTAAAACAATGAAAAGCAGCTATGGTCAGATGAGCCTATGTAAGCAGACTGCTCCCTAAACATCTTTTAGTGACCTTTAGATTGCCAAGCATTATCTGTAACAGAAACTTTAGAAATTATACAGTAGGAGGATGTTAAACATTTTTGAATCAATTACATGATGACATTAAAAATAACAGCAAATATTTCATGAAGTCTTAGAGATTTATGAAAAGATATAAGACAAATGGTGAGAGAATAAAAAATGCTGTTCACTCAGCATCCAACAGCATTTATTGACTACCATGTACCAGCCAGCATGCTAGGGTAGGATTTATAATGACTTCCCTCCTAGAGTTTATAATTCAGTCAAGATTAGATGACTTTGTCAATGATTCAAGATAAGGAGGAGAGGTCACAGAGCAACAATGATAGTTAAGTTTAATAGTGGGAACAAAATTCAGAAATTTTTTGTGATCTTTTGTTTATTTTCCTTGCATATTTATTTTCATTTGGATTACAGGTATCCGTTCAAGACTATAAGGCAAATCTGGGTGAAAAAAATTGGACTAATCCATAAACTATATTATATAAATTTTAAATGACAAGGAGTCAACAATTTAACCAAAACTACTTAAAGTGTAACACTATCCACAAATTAAAGTGAATTCAAGCAGAGCTCTGAGCAACAGTTTCAAAAATTATTTTAGGCACAAAACACTCCAAAATCCCATCTGTTGTAAATATTGGTAGAATGCAACTATTTCTATGAGTTCCCTTCAAAACAAAATGATGACTTATTATATTCTAGTAATTAAACTAGCGGTATCTAGAAATACAATGAGGAATAAAAGATAGTCTTGCCCAGCCCATCCTCATATTTCATTCAGAGCATTAAAATTACATAGATGACAGATATAGATAAATAGATGATAGATTGATAATAGAGACAGACAGATACAATACAATTAAGTATACAGGACTCAAGAGACAAACAAATTTTAACTTGAGCTTGGAAAGAATAGGGAAGATTTCTTTTAAAATTGCTTCTTTTTTTTTTTTCCTGAGTTTCAAAGGATAGGAGACTTTTCAGACAAGTGCAGTAAGAAAGGTGGACTTTCCAGCAAAAGGAACAGTATATAAAAATGTATATCAAGTTTAAGGATTATAAATGGGTTCAGAGAAGCAGGAACTCTGGAACATATGGGAAATTTATAGTAACTGAATTTAGAAAATTGGAAGTGTCAGGTCTTAGAGAGCTTTGTTCTCACATTTATGGTGTTTAGGTGAGAGGGAACTTGCCTGGTTGAGACTGGATTTTATAGAAAGGTCACTTTAGCATCAATGTATAGAGTCATGTGCAAGCAAGAAGAAACTAGAGCCAGAGAAGTCATAACAAGGCCATTAAAATGGTTCAAGAGAAAATTAATAGTGGGATGAAATAAGGCAGTGACAGGATAGGTGAAGGGGGGGGATTAAAACAATTCATTTAAGAAGTTGGACAGGGAAGTATCTTTTTGTCCAATTAGATGTGGGGGCTAATTAAAAACGAAGAATCTACACAGGTGACTCTGAAATCCTCTCCCTCCCCATTAAATGTCAGATAGTGTTCCTAGATGCCCTGAAACTCAAACCCAGGTTATCAGTCAGGGTTCAACCAGAAAAGCAAAACCAGTGGGAGATTATTTCTATCCGTATCAACTATGTCTAACTCTATATCCGTATCCCTATCTATATCCATCTGTATCAATCTATTGCAAGGAGTGAGCTCACGGAATTCCATATATCAGCTGCCAGGAAGGGCCAACTAAAACTCTCAGTTATTGCTGAAGCTGCAGATTATGACAATCTCTCTTACTTGATGTCATATGATTATTGATTTTAATCACATCTACGAAATAGCTTCGCGGCAACACTAGATTAATATTAGGTGAAGGAACTAGGGACTTCAGCCCATTTGAGTTGTCAAAAAAGACCATTACATGCAAATACAGACTTCAACTGAAAAAAAGAAAATTCTTCTCAAATGACTCTTACATTTCTTGGTTAGAAAATTAAAATGCTTGCTGTGTAATTAATAGAAAGAAAGAAAGAAAGAAAGAAAGAAAGAAAGAAAGAAAGAAAGAGAAAGAAAAGAAAGAAAGAAAGAAAGAAAGAGAGAGAGAGAGAGAGAGAAAGAAAGAAAGAAGAAAGAAAGAAAGAAAGAAAGAAAGAAAGAAAGAAAGAAAGAAAGAAAGAAAAGAAAGAAAGAAAGAAAGAAAAGAAAGTTAGTTGATCCTGGGGGAAGAGGAAGAGTTGTATTTTGGACTGCTGGTTTGAAGTCACCATGGAGGACCAAAGGACTAAAATAGGTCTAATATTTTAAATGAGTTTAAAAGTTTATGACATATTTTTACAACATACTAATAATATATGAGAAAGAACTTAGCATGCATTCCTTAAAGTAGTGTTGTATGGTAGAGAGTGCAGGCAGGTGATAATGGGAAACCAGAATTTTAGTCTTTGATATGAAACAATGTGTTTGGGAAAGATATGTAACCTCTCTGGACTTCCCTGTCTTTGGGAATTAAGAGATGAAACAGAATAGATTGTTATATCTTCTATTGTGTTTGATGATGAATGCTTTAACTCAAATTTCCTAAGTGTAATGATAATCAAAATAATTCTCTTCAGATTTGTTATTAACCAATTCTTTACAAAGAGCCCACAATCGGTAGTGGATAAAATATGGATAAAATAAAAGGATGCATGTGAGAAAGTCAGAGAGGACTGAATGGGAAGGGCTTTCTCTGACTACACCTAATTATTCACCAGCTTTTTTCTTTCTTGTTTTTAAATTTTGCATTCATTGAAGAAGACTGGATCTCAATAGACTCAAAATTTCAAAACCTTTTGCTTCTAGGAATACTCCCTAGTGGTCTCATTTTTTTTTTCCAAATTGTATTGAATTGAAAAAAAAAAAAAAAAAGGAAGGGAGGGTAAAAAAAGGAGATAGGAGGGAAGGAGAGAGAGAAGGAGAATGAGGACAAGGAAAACGTGAATGAAAGTAAAGAAGAGTAGCTGAGTTACTCCTAAAGGCATAATCAACACTGGTTAGGTGAGCTGTGCCTTTGACATGCAAGACCAAATAGAACGAAACATTTTAAGTTACTGTTGTAATAGAACATTATATCTCATTTAAATCTTCCTGTATAAATTTCTTAGATCAATGGATTATTGTTTGACTAAATGCATGTTGTGTCTGAGCTGCTGAGTTCCTGTTCCATTCTGTAATGCTACCCCTAAGGAGGTAGTTTGCTACAACTTCTGGTGATGTTGGTGCATAAAATATTTTGCCCCCATAAAATACTGGAAGTCTTTAAGTATTGATAATTTCCAAGTCATCATCTGCTGAGACCTGTCCTTGTCAGGCATGCCACAATAGGTCATCATCACATTTGAAGTAAAATAAGCTAAAGGGCTATTACTGAGCAAGTATATTTTCTCTGTGGCTCTCTCTGAAAAGTTTGTGTCATTTCTCACTGTGATTCCTCATCATATCCTAGCAATACTTATGGACATTTACAATGACGTTCAGTAGGTTCAAAGAAAATTTTCATATGGTACAAGGAACGAAAGTGAGCTAAAATTTCTAGGCTCAGTTTTTCTCAGGAATGGACAAACTCCTTAGACATTAACTTAGTTATCTTCAATGTACATTGTAGTGATAACTACTGAATTGTTTTCCAAGTGGCCCAAGCTCCTCATATTTTGTATGACAATAATCAGAATGCTTTTTGCAAACATAATTCACATAACTGATCCTTTATGCACCTGCTCTTTCTTCTCACAATCATAGTAAGTCACTCAATCACAGCGGGTATTAGGAGCAGGATCAAGTAGAAAATCACTTTTTGAATTCTATTAAGATATTTACTTGTTTATATTGGCTTTTTATCTAGGCTTACTTTTTTTTTAATTTAAAACTATGGCCTATGAATTGGCATTTTTTTTTAAAGGAGACATTTTCTTTTTTTTGAGGATTTCATTTCTTTATTTGAAAGAAGAGAGAGAAAGAAAGAGAACACAAGGCAGAGGGGTTTGCGAGGGACAGAGGGAGAGGAGAAGCAGACTCCCCACTGAGTGGACATCCCAGTGGGGGGTTGATCTCAGTACCTTAGGATCACACCCTGAGGTGAAGGCAGAGTCTTACACCACTGAGTCACCCAGGCGCCCCTGGCATGAATTTTTTACTACTACTTCAGTTTCTTTGCTTGATGAAGTAAATCAAAGATTGGAATGGTTCGAAATGATGCAAAATGATGTAAAATGATGTTAATTTCATTATGGAACGTATTTCTGTTTTCATATATTACCATCATTACCTAAATGGATGGGCACTCATTTACAACCTTTAAAATAATGAGGCCTCTTGGTACTCCATCTCCCATTCGCTCTAGGCTGTCATTCAGATTAATTGTAAACAGAATTAGTGATGATATTATCAAAGATTTTACTTGCTCTTAGGGACTGATAATTTCTCTGTGATCATCTTTTTTTGAGGCTATTTAAGGCTTAAGTGCTTTATCACATTGGCACCTTCATCATATATAAGGCACTTTAAGATTTAAAATGACTAAACTTATCTTAAAGATGAACTTGAAATCAGATTCGTTTCCTGAAATAATATTAAACTGGACCACATCATCTATGCGTTATCTACTTATTTTACCACTACCTATGCTCCCACCTTAAACATTAATTTTCACATAGTTAATATTCACCTTATTCTTTTGGGGGCAAAGCTTAAGTCAAGTTACAAAAATATGAAAACAAAATAATGAATTAGAAAACTTGTTGTTTACAATGATACCCACACAGTCACATAAATACTTGATACAGGCAGTTCTGAAATCACAGAGAGTGAGTGACCTATGATTCAAATACAGGATAGAAAAGGCAACTTTATATCACATGATTAGGAACTGTAGTGGAGACACCTACTGATTAAGAATCTATCAATAAATCGAGATACCTAAAATTTTTTCCTTGTTTTCTTTTAATTAAGACATGACACCATCCACTGTATACTGTATTGCTTATGGAAGATAAAAGCTATTTAATATGCCAGCCTCAATTAATTTACTTGATGAGTTACAAAGCAATTTAATAATTTTATATGATGATCATTGTTTATATGGTTGCATTTCCTTATTCTCCTGCACCTTATACCACACGTTCTGTTTCATAATAGATACAAACCAAGATAAATATCTGCAAATGTAGAAATAGAACTTCTGACATAAAGATGTCCTATTTTCTCCCCGTGAAAGGTGAAGTGGGCACTTTGACAATTTGAGCTCCATTTAATCTATTTTTTTTTTCTCTTTTTCTCTCTCATTCTCAGCATTCCACAGCCAATATTTGGACCTTGGGTCACATGGAGTCCATTTGGCCACAGATGATAACTAAATAAGTTACAAATGTGCAATATTATAAAATAAAGTAAAATCACTGGCTGAGAGTCTTCATCACAAGAGGTGAAAGAGGTGGGTTAGTATTTTGGAGATGGTAGTAGTGTAGAGGGCTGTATGTCCTCACATAATTGAATTCCTAAAAATTATCAAAATAAATCTATGGCATATGAATGTTTATTGAGTGTATGCCTATCTATATATGTCTGTCCTGATTTCTTTCTATATTTCTATATATCATCTATTATCTATCTCTCCATCCAACCTCTATCATCTATTCATCCATCCATCCATCCATCCATTTGCTTACCTAACTTCTATCTACCTAAAATTAGTTTAGACATACTTTGCCAGAGTACAGCATGCACAGTGTGACTCTCATGTTCACCCAATGTAGGTTGGCCATGTTTTTTACATTAATGCTTCAGCCAAAGGATACACATGTTGTAGTGTAAAGCCCTGACAGGTTTGTTTTTCCTTTGTTGTAAGGAAGTGCCTCACTCAAGCTTTCATTGCCAAGGCAACCATTTTAAAGATACATCCAACGTTAACAGCCACAGGAGTAGACAAAAGAGCCAGGCTATCCTTGCCCACAGAGGCCCTCTGTTTTAGAGATCTTACTTGATCTCAATAACTGACCATTTGAGCCACTTGCATTTTCTCTCCCCATGTTTTAAATTCTGGCTCTTATGTTTTAAATCAACCAATGAAGAGTGAGCACACAAAACGCTAGGCTTCCACACTTGACCCAAATAAAAGCAGAACCCTGGACCCATGCTCTCTCTCCCTACCTGGGACCTCACTGTATGGCCCAAGGTGTGCTATGTAATTCCCAAGTCTTATAAGGGGAAAAAACAAACAAACAAACAAACAAAAAAAAACCTTTATATTTCCAAAGTTTTTTGATGGTTGTTGCTGAGAAACATTTTTCAATCATAAGATGCACAAGGGCTGGTCCAAATACAACATTGCCCATTGACGGGCTGAGACCATCACAAAAAACATATTCAGAGCCCTGTAGACAAGGACCTTCCACAGATTCTCCAGGTCAGGGCTTCTCAAAGGTTTGTTTAGAGCTCCATACTTTGAAAATAATAAAGTTTACTTGGCGCAATGGGGTGGACTGGATTTAGGAACATTTAATTACAAGAGGCTTGCAGAAAAGATTCATTTCATTTTCTAATAAAACAAATCCAGTTGTAATAAATACATTAAATATTTAGTTTGTTGCAAGTTTTTAAATAAAATACTCCTAAATTTTTAATGAGAAAAATTGTGCTTACATCAGTGAATATGACCTTTTTATCCTTGAAGTAGTTATTCACAACACCTGCTTAAGATTCTTAATGACAATCTCTTGAAAATTTTCAATGATATTGTTAACAATAACAACCACAGCAAAAACAGAAAACAAAAAAAAATGGATTACAAAGTTGATGACAATTTTAAAACAGGTCTTCAAAATCATTTAGAAGTTTATACTACAGAATTTTTTCTTGAATAATCTAATAATTCCTTTGCTTTCATTGACAGATGTAATGTTAGCATTTCTATAGCTCTTGCAAAAGTAGATTGGAAACAGATTTGGCATTTCGATGGAAGGGAGAAGCTTGACATCCAGAATAGGACTAAGTTGTTAGAGTAGTCACTAGGCCATAGCATGGCTGTCACTAAAAGAGCCTTAGAGACAAGGAGACAGAAACAGCTAATAAATGTGAATTCAGTCATGTAGGTGAGCTAGCTCGAGTTCTGTCTGCCAGAGTCACATCATAGCCTCTCAGTCCCAGACTCTAGTTGGGTGTTCTTTATCCTGCAGAGCTTCCCCTCTAGTACCTAGAACAAGGGAATGTCCAGCAGTTCCTTAGAGACCTTGTCCACTGGTGGGCAGAGGCACAAAACAAGGCTAGCTCCTAAAGTAGACAGATCTCTAGCACATCACAGTGGACTCAATGTTGCTTATCATTCTCCCTACCTGTGGGGACAGCATGGAGTGCCCTTAGACCCCTGCCAGCTAGGGCCACCCTGAGGAGTACCAAGGAAGTCAAAACCTAGAATTATGCTTATAATGCTTTTAGAACAAACTTGAGTTGCAATATTGTACTCAGTTGGAAGCACTACCTTATCAATTAACTCTCATGGGAAGAAACATCCTGGAAAAAAATCAACTAGAGCCTTGTTAGCATAGGCTACATTGTAAAATGCCAGGCATGAGCCCCTCCCCCTCCCCACACACACACTAAAAGAACATTCTACCTTGGAGAAGTGGGGTACAAAGTTATCATGGAGGTGGGGAGTGGTCAGACAAATTTCAGATGATTTCAGAAATTGTTTAGTAGAAGGTAGTTCCTGGATAAAAAAATAAATGTTTTTGTGGATTAGCAGCTAGAGTTATGGCAATTTGGATTTTATTGAGTAGTGTGGGAAGAAGATGTAGGAGGTAAAGTCATGCGTGTAAGAAGGGATGGAGAAAAACTGGTGTGGGGGAATTGGACATGTGAGAGTCACCATGGGAAATTCATAGGCCTTCAAGTTTCTTAGAATACCACTGTGAGTATGTGAAAACCTATGTCCAAAGTCTTCACTTTTCTAGCTCTCTTAAATGTATAATATTAGTGAAAATAATTCAGTCTTTAGAGTCAACTGAATTTTAATGCTGAATTTTAATTCTGTCTCCATCACTGTTTAAAATATATTATTAGCCGAGTTAAGCTTCAGGGATCTCATTTTAAAAATTGTTCCTATAAACCATTGCAAAGGAAAACAACTGTTTTTCCTTTTCTGGGTAGGGAAAGAAAATATTGTTTTCCTACCATATTTTTTTCCCCTGTGTGTCTCCTTTACTTTTCACACAAAACATTTCATTTCTGGTCACCAAATGTGTGCAGGTTCTCTCCCACACCAAGAGGTTCTCCACAACATCAGCTGGGTGTCTTATAATTTAACACAGGTCTGATGCTATCTATGAGAGAGAGCATCAAATCCCATAGGTTAAGAGCTCAGTCCCATAAGACAGTTGCTCACTATACTTCAGATGCCAATTGCAGGTACTAAGTCTCAAGGTTACCCACAACTTC
Organism: Canis aureus; assembly: GCF_053574225.1. Lineage (NCBI taxonomy): Eukaryota > Metazoa > Chordata > Mammalia > Carnivora > Canidae > Canis > Canis aureus. Next base: position 83,083,221 of record NC_135612.1, read on the forward strand.
TACCTGCTATAGTCTATAAACCAGAGATTCTCACAATCCCCTCCTCAGGTTTGACTAATTTGCTAGAACAGCTCACAGAACTCACAGAAACACCAGGTCATTGAAGGATATGATAAATAATATGAACAAACAGATGAAGACACATATAGGCAAGATCTAGGAGGGTTTTGAGCATAGAAGCTTCTGTACTCATGGAGTTGCGGTGTGTCATCATCCCTTTATTGATGTGTCTGTCCACCTAGTTCTCTGAATCCTCTACTATTGGGATTTTATGGCGGCTTCCTCATATATGATTGATCAATCATTAACTCCATGTCCAGCCCCCATTCCCTCTCTGGAGGATGTGAGATGGGGGTAAAAATTCTAAACTTCTAGTCATGGCTTGGTGTTTCTGGGACCCACCCCCATCCAGGAGCCATCTTGGAGTGCTCAAAGTCACCTCAATAAAACAATGTTCCTAGGCTCTTATCACTTAGGAGTTACAAGGGTTTTAGGAGCCCTGTGTTAAGAAAGAGGTCAAAGTTAAGAATTAAGTCAAAGACAAATATTTGAACAAGAGATGTTCCTATGTTGTTGTCACTTAAGATTAAAGATTTCAGAAGCTCTGTGCCAAGAACTGGAAGCAGAGACCAATACATATTTTCAATCATTTCACAGCCACTCTGCAGATTGAAAGAGTAATATGCCTAAAACACACATGTTTGATGCTGCTTTAGAATAGGCATCCCAAAATATAAATTTACTTCTCTCTGGTTTCACTACTTTTCTCTTCCTTTTCTTTCACTAGACTAAGATCTTAACAGGTATTAAAAAATACTAATTTGGAGAATTCAAAAAAAGCACAAAACACTTGCCCTCAAAGCATAGCCATACCAGTACCTTTAAATTTTTCATATTTTCTTGCCTTTAACTCTAGTAAATTACACATATTTTTTTGTTTTTTGTATTTTTTTTACAAATTATAAATCTGAAGGGTACAGATTTGTTTTTAGTGTGTGAGATTTAATTGGGAAGGAGGGATCCATTCATCTATTCAATGGTTACATATTAACCACCTGCTACATTCTAGGCAGTGTCCTAGTAGTTGGAGCTAATACATGAACCTAAGCCTGTACTTTTGCAACTCGCATTTTAGAAGGAGAAGCCTACCATAAACACATACGTGTATCATATAATAACATATAGTGATAAGTGATATGGATGAAAATGGATTAGTGCAATGGGTAGAGAGTGATAGATTTGAAGAGAATGGGACTATGGTCTTAGAGGAAGTGGACCAGAAAGAGGTCTTTGGATGGTATTTGAGCCTCAACCTGATGATTTGAGGGGAGACAGGTACAATGAGGTCAGAGAGGTAGCAGTGAATAAAAAACACTATTTTTCTTTCTACTCATCTCAGGTTCATTAGTTAGGGCCTTTGAATCAAACTAAGAGACAGATTAACAAGAGAGAAAAAAAAGAATGGTGTTAATCACATAAAATTGCAATTCACAAATTAAAATATGGCTCAAGGAGGTGGTCAGATAATTAAAGCTAATATACCAACTTAGGATAAACAAAGGGAAAGAGATTTGAGGATTCTGGGCAGAGGAGGCAAGTTATTGGAATGTGATGGTGAAAAATATGGTAAACAAGAATTACTTAGTAAAGTTTGTTAAGTCATGTTACTTTATGTTATGTTACCTTATGTTAAGTTATATCATGTTAGGTTTTGCTATTTTATGTTATGTCGAAGTTTTAAGTCAGTGCCTTGGCATTAATAAGAATTATCCACAGCTTTCCTCTTAGAATGGGAGAAGGACATACCTTTATAAGTAGAAATTTCCTTTATAAATGTAAATTCTCTCTACAAAAGGAAAGTTTGTGTCATATTTTTAGGGATTTCCCTAGTCTTCTGGTTATCAATGGTGTTTGGCTTAAAATAATCTATATACCAAAGAGGTATATTTGGAGGTGACACACTCTGGTATACTTCATTGTAATACTAAAGCAAAGACTCCTATTCAAGATTTGTTCATATTTTGGGTAATACATGCTACCAGTAAAATTCAGTAATATAGCTGCTATTCAATATGCAAATAGATCAAATGTTATTATTTTCAGGTAAGATTTCTCCAAAATAATGAGCCAATCTTATAAATTGAATTTACTAATTTTTATTTAATATAAAATGAACCAAAATAAGAAAACAAAAACCTAAAATAATTGATGGAATAACAGAAATCTTCAGAATGATGGTGAGAAAAAATGGATTAGTCAGTAAAGAGCAAAAATGTCTTGCTACGAGATAATATGAAATATTTTAGGATAAAGCAGCTGACCATTTTTCTTACTTCTCACTTTATCTCTCCAATCATCTAGTACTCAAATGTCCTGAATATGTGAAAGCATCAATTCCTCCCAGATGTCTTTCCATTGTGCAGCTCAGCAGGTATCTTTTTAAAGGTAAAATGTTCATAGCTATCATTAACAATAGTAGAGATCTGTGACCAGGGTGAGTGCTTCCTTTGTTCCCTCTGGAACTTTCTCTGACAGATTTTCAATTCTCACTAGTAAAATTGAATCTATCTTTTCCAACTGTTCATCATTGTGTAATTGCATTCCTATTTGGGTAATTATCTCCTTAATGAGAAAATTACAATTCTTCTCAATTTCTGCTATATTTCTGAGAACCAATCTATTTAGTTCAGTAATAGTAAAGGTCAACTACCTAGAAATATTTACCCTTTTTAAATCTTAGAATAGTTTCAGACTAATTCACCTGATTTTTTAACTAATCTCCTCATTCTAGGAACACTTGGTGTGATATCACCAATCAAATGTTTATTGTCTTTACTTTTAAATTCTGGGGAAATATTCTTTGGAGGGTCATCAAACAAGTAATATATTACTTATATTTCTTAGTTTTAAAGAAGAGTTCCTGTTTTGACCCAGAAATTAAGCATTCTTTTTTAGTAATTTGGTAACCTTAAGGGCTAGAAATTAGACATAGAACTATTGTATTCCTGCATGGCTTTATTGACAAGAGCAGGTCCTAACCATTTTTCAAGTAGGTGAATTGCAAGGAGCATAGGATATAATTTTACAAGCTCGCAGAATTTCAAAAAGATTTATATAGTTCTGAACATATTAAATGTATTTATGTTAATACTAAAAATATTTACTGAAATAGGGAAGATGTTAGGGTTCAATGGCTAAGGAAGAATTCTTGAGATGTCTTTGGTGCAAAAAGGTGATTTTATTAAAGCATGGGGACAGGACCCATGGGCAGAAAGAGCTGCACTGGGATCATGAGGAGTGGCCCATTATATATTTTTTAATTGGGAGAGGGTTAAGGAGAGTGTAAGTCCCTAAGGAATTTTGGAAGCCAGGTTTCCAGGATTTTGAGGGGGGTAGCTATTGTTTGTAAAAGGTCATTTATTACCATCTAATAAAACCTTAGTCATGAAACCCTTCAGATGTATATCAGTGGGCCATATGCTTGGGGTATGATTGCCAACACATATCTTGGGGGGTTTAAGGATAAAATTTCTAAAGGAATTTTTATATGTTAAAGTAGACTTACAGGATCCTGGGGGTCAGGCTAAGATTGCCTTTTGCCCATGGGAAAGTATTAACATTGAGGCAGTTAAGTCCCTAGAGGAATGTCACTCTGCCTGTTTCAAGGACTTCGCAATGGGCTATAGGGAGTAAGGAAATTTAATAGCTTTTTCTTCTGCCTTTGTTTCCCATATGATTTACTACATACCACAGTAATAAATTTTGAGTGATGGTATGTGCCTCTTCATTAGAGTAATTAATTAAAACTAGTCAATTCCTTTGGAGACATGATTTAAAAGTTTTCAGATAAATACAAAATGTCTTTAAACATTTTTTAAAGATGACACAACACTAAAACACAACTTTTAATTTCAAATATTATCCAGGATAAATATTAATGTCTAGATGTAAAGTATATGTCATCTTAATTTCTTTGCAGCATAAAATCATAAAATTAACTTGATATGTTATTTAGAGTAATAAAGTTGTCAGTCTGAGTCCAATTCCTATCAATTTCTAGCTTCATAATTTTGTACAAATTATATAACTTCCCTAAGGTTTGAGTTTTACTTTTTTTAAAGATTATTTTATTTTAGAAAGGAGGGAGGGGTGGAGGGAGAGGAAAAGAGAGAATCTCAATGCAGACTCCCAAGTGAGCGCAGAGCCCTACACTGAGCATGGAGCCCTACACAGGGCTTGATCTCATCACCCTGAGATCATGACCCAAGTCCAAATCAAGAATTGAACGCTCAACTGACTGACCTACCCAGGTACCCCTGGATTTTACATTTGGAAAACAGAGGTTATAATATCTGCTTAATGGGATTATTATAACAAAATGTGATAAATACATGCATGTTGAACACACTGCCTGAGAAAAAATGAACATGCAATACATTATATTTTTGTTCATTCACCTATCCAACATATTGAGTATTTTCACCTTTCGCTAGGTTTAAGGAAGAAATAGTGAATATATGCATGATAGTAACAAGTTCATCTAAGAGATGAGGCTGAAGGAAATGGAAGGGCTATTATAGGGTTGGAAATTTAACTTTAAATATGGTGGACATGGAAGCCTCACTAAGAATATGAAATTTGGGCAAAGACCAAAAACAGATGAGGATAGAAGTCATGAGAATATATGGGGGCTGTGAAACCCAAGCCAAAGGAAAAGACAGTGTAAGGGCTTTAAGGTGAGAATATACTCATCATATTTAAGGAGCAAGAAGAGGTCCTGCATAGCAGAAACTGAGCAAAGAAGGAAAGCCATAGAAAGCAATATATTTATTGAATACTGGCAATGTGTCAGGAATGTTCTAGGAGCTTTGTATTTAACTTATTTACTTATATTAAAAAAAAAAACCACCATGCTAAAAAATAATGTAGATATTATTACCCCAAAAGAAGACAGTGAGGTATACAGAGATTAAATGATATCTGGTAAGTGATGGGGCCACCATTTGAACCTAAGAAGTGGGGCCCCTGAGACCATGCTCTGATCCCCTGCATGGTAAGAGATGGAACCAGAATGGTGGGGTAAAGGAAGGCCATTACATGGACTTCAGACTTTGGTTTGAGATGCAAAGCCATTTGAAGACTTTGTGTACAAGAGCATCATATTTGCCTTTAGTTGTAACAGGATCTCTATGCCCATCTTGTGAAGAACAATTGTGAAGGCAAAGGTAGAAGCAAGGAGAATAACTAAGAAGCATTTGTAGTAATGAAATGCATAATGGTGGTAGCTTAAGCCAGAGTGATGATGATGGTGAAAAACATAGTGAAAAATATTTAGAATCTGCATATCTTGTGAAATTAAAGTCAGTACTCTTTGCTGAAAGGATAAATGTGAGGAATGATGTATTCAAAAATTATTATTTTCCATCCCAACATGTAGGACAATGGAGTTTCCATGAGTTGAGATAGGGGAACAATACCTAGGGGTGCAGGTATAGAGGTTAGTTTTGAACACACTATATTTCAGGTTTTTTTAAATATTTTATTTATTTATTTATTCATGAGACACACACACACACACAGAGAGAGAGAGAGAGAGAGAAAGAGAGAGAGACAGGCAGAGGGAGAAGCAGGCTCCATGCAGGGACTCAATCCCGGGTCTCCAGGATCACGCCCTGGGCAGAAAGCAGGAGCCAAACCACTGAGCCACCCAGGGATCCCCTTCAGTTACTTATTAGACATCTAAAGGGGAATTTTTGAGTGTACTGTAGGATACACTGTCTGGATTCTTTAGCATATAGATAGTATTAAAAGCCATGAAATGAATGAAATTACTACAAGAGTGAATGTGGATCAAAAAACCCTAAGAGGTCCCAGGATAGTTCTGTAAGGGTTGAGAGCAGTCCACCCCACGACCACTTTGTCACGAAGATTATTTTGTGCTAAAAGCGATTAAGCTCCCACAGACTCAAGAAAGACTTTTGTCCCTTCATTAACTACATAGAAGGATCTAAATTGAGGATCTTTCCCAAAATAAGGGTTACTCTCAGAGATAAATTTTATCTGAGTGACCTCTTTGTGTCTCAGGGCAAATGTCTAATCACCCAAGATCTGCTCTTCCTCTCAGTGCTGTGAATTGCATCCCTTCCCTCTGCAGTCCCAAAGCCCATCCTCCTTTCCCTAGTTCAGGATGGCATATCTACATCATCCTGCCTGACTGCCTCTGGAATGTCCATGTCTGTGTGGATTCCCTGAATGTACACCAGATTTTTTGCCCTGTTAATGCATCTCATGTCAATTTGATTCTTAATCTGTCTAGAAAGACTTTGAAGGGGACAGGGTATTCTTGTTCCCTGACATTTGCAAACTTTAATAGGAAGGAGATAAAGAGGATATGGAAAAGGGAATGAAAAAGAAGAGCTAGCAAAATAGAGGAAAATGAGATTGTGATATTGTGCATACCCAATGTAGTGTTCTTAGCTAGAGTGATTGTGTTAGGAACAGGAATTAGGAACAGGAATAGTGCAGCTAGTGTCACTTGATTCCATTCCATAATATGGAATCAAGAGGAGTTTTCCATTTTAAAGATGACATGTACAAATATATTTTATATATTACATATTTTAATATATATTTGTACTAAATATATTTATGGTGATGTTGAGGGTCCAACAGAAAAGCAGGGAAGTGATAATGTAGGAGGAGAAAGGGAAAATTCTTAGAGAGATAGCCTTAGGTGGGCAAAATCAGATCCATGGTTCTCTGCCAAACTGGACCTCTTTGTGTCTCAGGGCAAATGCCTAATCACCCAAGATCTGCTCTTCCTCTTTAGTTGAGAAAGACAATAAACTTCTATCTTGTTTAAGTCTTTTATTTTAGGGGTCTCTGGGTTTTGTTTTTCCTTTACTTAACTAACAGTCAAGCAAAGATGCAAGTTAAAACAAGAGTTCCGTTTTAATCAGACTTGGGGTTTTGCTAAGACATTACAACAAAGCAAGAGCAGTGAGAGTTAAAGGTGTGTGCTTGGGAAGGATTATAATGATTAACTTTGAGATTTTAGTAGTGCGAAGAGGAAAATAAGGTAGCATTGGAGGGTATTGAATGGTAGTAAAGTCAGATGATCCTGGATCAGAGAGCATTGTGAGAGTTAGGTTTCAGAGACAGCCTGGAGGGAAGGAGATGGTGTGGAGAATGGAATATCTAAAATTGAAATTATGGAAAGGTTCAGTTATTTGTAATGACACAGTTTAGATCAGAACCGTAGTGCTACTTAAGTTGAGGTAGAGTGAATGATACAGAAAGAAATTGAGAGACAATAGTATTAAAATGACCATCAATCTAGATATTGAAAACAGACAGAATTATAACAGATATAGTGTCAGAGACAGGAACAGTAATCCAGGCGATAAATTTTCAGAGAGTAAAATAGGAGTAACCCAGCAATTGCTGAATAATTTCAACAAGGTGGGAATAATTATTACTGTATTACGTGTTTTAAGTTTCAGGGAGAAGTTGATTTGCCACTTCAAACTTCAGAAACCATGGTGTTCTTGATAACATGTCTTTGACTTCATTCCAGAAGTTGAGCAGTAAGGATATTCCACAGCAGAGGGATAGGCCACACTTGTTCATATTATTACAACTGTGGATAATGACAAATGTTGAATTTTGGAGATGTGGCAATTTGTTGAAATAACAAATATTTTTCTAGCTGGTGTTCTGAGTGGTTTTTTTAGCCCAAAGCAAATGCCACTGTCAGCAAGCAAAAGGGAATCATTTGTATCACAGCAGGAAACAGAGAAGATAACAAAAGAACAGTGTGAGCCAACTACAACCTCCTTTGCTGTGATCACTCTCCTTTCATAACTAAGCTCAGTAATTAAAGAGAACTTGGCTTATATTGGATGCCTTGAAAAAGCAATCCAAGAAAAAAATGTAGCTGAAGGGAAAAAATAGACTTTTTAACCTAAAATATTAGATACTGGAAACAACATTGTAATTGAATAATTTTAGAGAGGTACGCAGCATCATTTGTATGGCAGCTTTCTGGTAACTGTTTTTCAGAAAAATGCTAGTATCTTTTTCATTGTGAAACAACTAAAATAGCAATGTGTCTGATTGTCCTCTGGAGACCTGGGAACAATCTCATTAACAAATCAGAAGAGGGAAGATTTGAAATATGAATGTCGACCTGGTTTGAGGGAAAGTCTGGAAATTAATAAATCTTAGGTAAATCTAAATACACATGACTGGGGTTCAGACAGATGGTTCTCCCATTCCTTTTGTTTCTAACAAGTATTGTACTTGACAACAGTCTCTCAAATCATCTTTGTGGAACTCCTGGCCTTCCAGGTATCGCATCTTCTGTAGTCTAAAAAATGGGTGTTAGTTTAGGCTACCATATGTCTAAGAACACCATACATATTGAGGAGTGCCTGAGTGGCTCAGTCAGTTGAGCATTCAACTCTTGATTTTGTCTCAGGTTATGATCTCAGGGTCGTGAGATGGAGGCCCACATGGTGCTATATGCTCAGCAAGGAGTCTGCTTAAGATTCTCTCCCTCCCTCTCCCTCTGCTCCCCCACCCTGCATTCTTTTTCTCTCACTCAAATAAATAAACAAGTCTTTTAAAAAAATGAAAATTTGATATTGAACAAAGGAAACATATAATTTGAAGAGGGAAATAGGTAATTTATTTATTTTTTGAACAAATAAGTAGAAATACAGGAAGAAAGGAAGAAGCATGCAGTAAATATATGTCTATAAGAAAAGTAGACCTAAGTGATGCTATATACCCAAAGGCAGTCGATCGTACTTGACTAAAATTCCATGTAAAATTTTTATGTAAAATTAATTCTAAAATTATGGAAATAAAAGCAGATTCATTTGAGATTGAGTTTGAAAAAGCTCCCAGTAAGGGGTGGGGGGATAGGAAATAGTTGTATAATTGTAGGATAAACAAAAGGTTTATTTGTTGGAAAGTCCAATCAGCTATCAAATAAAAAATGTTGTAAGAGCAAACATTAGGATGATTTATAATGTGACAGGAAATGAAAGTCTTTTATAATCTAGCAACTTCACACCACCCTCCATGTCCAGAGCTAAACAGAGTTAGCAGTTTGGTGTGTGCTTTTCTAAAATTGTACTTGGAAAATAAATTTTTAATTTTAAATTAGTTATTACATGTAAAATGTGCAAGATAAATGAAGCATAGCAATAACATCAACAAAGGGACAATTGTGAAATTATATAAACTTGTAAAATTCCCTGTCTGTCCATTTTAATACTGATGTAAGCATATTTGAAAAATAATTCTCTTGCTTTTCTTTACATTTTTGCTGGATATGTATGTATCCACAAACAATATATTTTTAAATTTTGCTTGTTTTCCTGTAACTTGCTTTTTTTAAACTCATAATTTTTCTAATAGTTATATCTGTTGGTGTGTGTAGTTATTGTTTATTCATTTAAAATACTGAGTAATTTTCAATTTTTTGAATATACTAGAGTACATTTATCCATTATTTTACTGGATGTTAGTTTTTTATTTGTTTTGTTATTTCAAACATCCCACCGTAATTATTCTTGTGTTTGTCTTCTGGTACACATGGGAAAGAGTTTCTGTAAAGTATGTACCTCTTATAAAGTGGATTGATGGGTTATATGATCTGGAATGTAGAACTTTAAGAAGATTCCAATTAAGCTGACGAATTATTTTTAATTTCACTCCTACCGATATTGATATCATGGTTCCCATTATATCACATCTTTTAAAATATTTTATTTTATTCATATCATTTTATTTTTAAGTTTTTATTTGAGTTGCAGTTACCTCACATATGGTGTTATGTTAGTTTCGGGTGTACAATATAGTGTTTCAACGCTTCCATATGATACCCAGTGCTCATCACAACATGTGTACTCCTTAATCCCCAACACCTATCTAATTTTTGCCTCCACCCATTTCCTCTTTGGTAGCCACCAGTTGTTCTTGAGGATGTGGAGAAAAAAGAACATTTGTGCACTGTTTGTGGGAATGCAAACTGGTGCAGCCACTGTGGAAAACATATGGAGATTCTTCAAAAAGCTAAAAAATAGAGCTACCCTATGACCCAGCAATTGCACTATTAGACATTTACCCAAAGGATACAAGACTAATTAAAAAAGATACATGTACCATGATGTTTATAGCAGCATCATCCACAATAGTCAAACTATGGAGGGAGCCCAAATGCCCATTGACAGATGAATGGTTATAGAGGATGTAATATATATATATATATATATATATATACACAAGAGATAGATGATAGGTAGATAGGTAGGTAGATAGATAGATATCAAACTCAAAGAAAGATAAATACCATAGGACTTCAGTTACATGTGGGATTTATATCACATCTTTGAAAAGATCTAGTATCATCAGACATTTTAAATTTGTATCATTCTATTAGATTTAAGATTGTGTCTCATTTTAACTTTCATTTCCCTGATTCTTATTGAAATTATTTTAATATATTCTGTTATCAATGATGTTTCCTCTTCTCTGCAATGGCTACTGTTATTACCATTTTTTTTTTATTGGCTTGTCATTTTTTTTCTTAAGAATTTTAGGAGTTATTTCTCAAAAAAAAAAAGAATTATAGGAGTTATTTCTCAATTCCAATCCTTTTTGAAATGTACAGGAAATATTTTTTCTAAGGAGTGATTTGTTTTAATTTGGATTGAAAAACGTATAATATATGGGCACCTATGTTATAAAAATAAAAATGGCTACCAAAATTTTACTAGTGACCAGGGTAATATTTAAAAAATAATAAATACATAAGCTCAAATCCTAGCAAAAAAAAATATTTTTTAAACAAATTACTTAAATGTTAAACCAGAATGTAAAACCAAATAAAAAGAAAATTGGTAAACCAGTTTTTAAATCTAAAGAGAGTACATAGAATATAGTACAGAGATGGGGAATAATAAAGAAAACAAGAGACATGGGAGATTAGCTAAAAGTCGCAACCTTACAGTCATTATAGTTTTAGAAGAAAGGAAATAGCATGGTTAGGAGGTAATTTTCAAAGGAATGGTGCCTGAGCCTTTTCCAGAATTAAAGAAATGAATCCTTAAAATCTGGGTTAACCCTTTTGCTGAGAGATCTTACTAACATCGTGAAGTGCCAAAGAAACATGATTTTAGAACTGCATGGAAGCTTAGAGTTATTAGAGTTCTAAATCCTTACTCTATAGTGACTCTTAGAGGCGTGGAGGCATACGGCCAGGTCCATGCAAATACAGCTTTTAGAACGAGGACTGCTTCATCTCAGGAGTTCTATTTACGTGACTACAGCAGCACCTGTGTCCCTCAGAACTATTCAATGCATCGGCTGATTGACCGCACAAGAGGAATGTCCAAGGGCATATCCTCAGGATTTAAAAGCAGAGCCAGAGATATAACTCACATTGTTATCTCACTCCACTGAAACAAAAGTGTCCTTTTCTTAAAAGCTACATGTGTTCAATGAACACACTTGTTAAGGGTACATGAATGAAAATCTTACATTTGGTACAACAAGAAATAATTTTGAAAGACAAGAATCATGATTTATCTCCATCCTTCTTACTCTTACCTTCTGTCAATGGAAGCCTTATTTGAAACAGACTTTGCACCACAGATTTATTAAGGCTCTAGGTGCCAGGTGGGAAAAATCAAGCTTCTATGTGGAGAAACTATCAGTGCTATTGATTGGGTCATCTAGCCCCAGAGAATGGGGCTAAATGTGTTATTTCTACTAAATGTGTTATTTCTCAGCTTTGTCTCCAGGACCTGTCCCATGGAGGGGTCTCCTTTCCTTCAGAAAAGGAAGTTCTGCTGAGTTTTAGCAGACATGATATTTTGTTGTTTTTTTTCAATAACTGAGAAATCAAAGAGACAAATTACTAACAAAAAAAAAAAGGAGCAATTTAATTCTGAAACTGGTGGCAGAGGTTAGAAAGGCATGGGGAAATGAACATTTTTCTTCTGACTTTGTCTGATATATCTCCATGATTGCTTTGTATAAGGTTTTGGATCTCTACTTTGCTATAGATCTTGTTCACAAGATAAAAAGATAAAGCATTTTTTGTCTCCATTGTAGATCTCTGTAATGCTATGTCTCTCAAAAGTTTCTTAGACCTGGTTTTTCTTCTCTAGATGTACAATAGACAATTATATAAAAGGAGACATCAATTTTATGATTTAAGGCCTCAGCTTTAGCCACGAAATACGGGTGTTTTTGTTCATTTTTTGCTATTATTGATGGGAGAGGAGGAGGAGATCTTATTCCCATCCTTAAGCTAGTTATCTGCTACAAATTCCTTATGCAACTGGAATAACCCGAGTGTTTTGTGAAGTCCTCCAGACACACTTCTTTGCTACTCAACCATTGTATTGAAGTTCAAATTAAAACTAGTCAAATAAGAAGGGAGGGCAGAGTTTCTTTATCCTTTGTACTCTGTAACTTTGAACTTGAAACCAAATGCAGTTGCCTAGTGTATGCTTGCTGTGAGGGAACCTCAAAGGCAAAGTCGTTCAAATGACTGGTTTTCCAGGTTACTTCTTAATGGTACTGCCTAACCTCTTATACCCACGCTGTATGGCCTTTGTACAATTGGTTTAATGAGTATATCCTCTAATTGCCCCCCAAAGTGACTTTTCATCTGGAACATTAAGGATTTTAAGAGGTTAGTCAACCTTTTGAACTAAGATCTGTCCTTGAATTAAAAATGTGTGTATCCTACTCTGTGTATTATTTCTTCACTTCTAATGGGGCATTTCCTGATAGGAGCCTTTGAAAAATCATTTTCATTATTGAAGACTAAAACATGATATTTTTTCTAGGCTGTAAATGTGCTTTCTCCCTTCATTTCTTTATACTATTTTGCCTTTATGATTCTCACCTCTTGGCTCTACAGAACAAATAAGCAGGCAGGCAGATAGTTAGTGAAAAATATTCAGTTGCCACCTGAATCCTGGCACTATAACACAGGAAGGACTCAGATGATGATCCCATACATTAATAAGAATATTTAAAATCCAGAACAGCAACAAAGAAAACAAATAGAATCAAAACACAGTGATGAGAGTGAGGGAGCTCTACTTTAGGTAGGGAATTCATTGAAGGGTTTTCTGAGAAAATTGATGTTTCAAGAAAGTCCTAACTGATGAGAAAGAGACTGACATATGAAAAGCTGAGGATGAGAAGGAACAAGGTAGAGGAAGAATCAGAGAGGTTCAGATAATGTTGTACGTTGAAGACTTATGGTGAAGAATCCAGATTTCATTCTAGTTCATTGGGAAATAATAAAAGGTTTAACTAAAAGGTGACTCATGTTTTAGAAAGTTGTAAAGGAAGGTGGCAACTGTCAAAGAAAAAATTGGATACTAGTTAAAGTGGTAAAGACAGATTTTATTCAACAACTACTGCAACTAGACAAAGAGACTTCTGGAGTAAGAAAAGATAGCTGGGGGTTTATAGCCAACAAGCCCAGGGATAGGGTCAGTGGGTAGAAAGGTACTAAGAGGAGACATCAAAAATAGGGAGATTCTTGCTAAAGTGTCCTAATTGGGTTCTTGCCAAAGACAAACCATGGTCTCAGGTATCAAGGTGGAGAACAAAGAACCTATCAGGTATCAAGAGTGATCAGATATCAAGATGGGGAGTCTTGTCAAGCTGACTTAGTAGGATTCTTTGCTAAAATTGGCCTTAGCAGGGGACCAAGGATAAGACCCAGTCCAAAATGGAGCTTAGGGGAGACTATATAAAGTTTGGTCAAAGAGACAGTCTCTAATGCTATCCTTATATGAATGATGTACCCTAAAGGGACTAGATAGTTAAGGCAGGGAAACCTATCAGAAACCTATAATGTTAGTGTAGATAACAGATAACAGTAGCCTTAGCAAAGAAAATGGGAAGAAACAGTTGTTCAGGGATACAATGTTAGAGGTAAACTTGACTGACCTTACCATCAGAAATGAGTGAGTTCAAGGAGATCATGCAGCCTCCTTTGCTTTTAGGCTGCACAACTGGCTAGAAATAGTGTCAATTGCAGAGATGGATAGATTTCCTGAGGAATGGCAAATGTAGGGTATGCAGGTTAATCAATAGTCCTTATTGTCCAGGTTATGCCTGAGATACTGTCCAACAACTCAATTAGATGTTAAATGAGTAGTTACTTTTGGAGCGGAAAGGTTAGAGCAGGAAAGGGGACACAGAGAGAGGAGCCCTCAACAGAGATGGGGTTTAAAGTCATGGGACAAGTGGGATCAATTGAGTAACACACAGAAAGTGATGCCATTTCCTCTGCCTCTTACTCACAAAGGATGGAGAAAGTACTTGCAAGCCACTGTAGTAAATATTTTCACGTGATCACCATGTAAGAAATGTATATACTATGATTATCCAGTGGTAATTAGATATTCTATCATGACCTGCGATATATTTTTCTCAAAATTGTTTCATTTGCCTACATGAAGTAGTTATAATTTTAATTTTATAGAGTAGTAAACCAAGCCATAAAAAGAAATATGACAACTTTTTGTTTTTTGAAATATGATAACTCTCTGACAATAACACGGCCCGGATTTGAATCCACATTAGTCTGGTTAAGAAGCTTGTGCATAGCTCATTAAAGAAAAATCTCTCAGATCCTGTAGAGATGGGCATAATTTAATCCCATCTCCAGAACATAAAATTAAAATTCTTACAGTGATTTGTCCCCTGGATTATAAATAGCTAAAACTAACATTCGTAAAACAGGAACTGGCTGTAAGGTGAGCTTTTAATTTGAGTGAACCCCTTTAAAACACTCTCTCTTCCCAGGTTCCTCAATGTGGCCACTGAAATCAGGGGAATTGAATGGAAGGTGATATTGAAAAACAGGAAGTCTAACTGTAGACCTCACATTCATCCAGATCAATGATGACTCTTGTAATTAAAATAAAATATATTATTCCACTGTTCTGTGGCTTATTATTTTGTACATTCAAGAAATATATTTGGACATTTATCAGAGTTTATGAGACCCTTGGCTAGCCAACATGTTATTTTATATTTCAGCATCCTTTTCTCAGAGGTATGTAACAGGCCTGACATTTACTTTGGATTCATAATCAATTGATAGTTTATATAATTGACTTCTATTCCCCAGAACCATCTTTCCTATTGAAAGTGTCTGACCTTGCTGTGTCTTTGTCATTCTACTGGAAGAGTCAATAAACATTTCTTCAAATAACAGCTTGAGGAATATGTGCATGTGAAGGGATGGGAAGCTAACTAAATCATATATTTAAATTTTTGTCTTCAACCAATTCATTAGTTGCTTTGATATTTTTTTATCCCGTGATGAAATTTTCATTTTGAATTCTTAAACAGTCTGCTATTTGGGAGATGCAATGGGGTGGGTGGTGGTGGTGAGAACATTTAAGTTCTACTCTCTTAGGAAAATTTAAATATATAATACAGTGTTATTAACTATAGGCATCATGTTTTACATTAGATCCTCAGACCTTATTCATCTTAGACCTGAAAGTTTTTACCCTTTACCAACCTTTTCCTTACAGCCTCATCCCTTCCAACTACTTTTCTACTCCCTGTTTCTTTGAGTGTGATTTTTTTTTATTTCACATATAAGTGATACCATGCAGTGCTTATTATTCTCAGTGTTCTTAACCCATAGCACCAAACAGATAATAACTTACTCAAGAATAACATAATTTTAAAAAGATAATTCATTTCAAGTGTTTAGAAGAGTATTTGGTATGTGCTCAATAAACGTGAAGACAAAATGACTTTGAGGGTGCACATGTGAAAACTGGCTATAGGGCACAAGACAAGAAGCAGTAAGTACAAAAGCCCTAAGGCAAAAGTATACTTTGGTGTCTTAAAGCAGTGGCTAAAGCCATTGTATGGGTGGGGCAGATTTAGATATAGGAAAGTAATATTTAGTAATATTTAGAGTGGTATTCAGGGGCCAGGTGTTTAGTCCACATGGTAAATCCCTTGGATTTCCTTCTAAGTATAATAAGTTATTGGAGCGTTTTGATCAGGGGAGTGACATGATTGTCCTATGGCTTATTTAAATGATTACTACTTAACTACTAAACTATTAACACGTACATATACATACTGGATGTATACACACATTATCTATCATCCATCTATCTATCTATCTATCTATCTATCTATCTATCTATCTATCATCTATCTATCTATCCCTAATGGGAAACACATTGTGTGTTCAAGTCCAAAGACATATGCAAGAATACGAAATTGTCCTGAATTCTAAGACATCTATAATCTTTTTTAAAAAAGATTTTATTTATTTATCCATGAGAGACACACAGAGAGAGGCAGAGACACAGGCAGAGGAAGAAACAAGCTCCATGCGGGGAATGCAGTGAGGGACTAGATCCCAGGACCCCAGGATCACCACCTGAGCCAAAAGCAGATGCTCAGCTACTGAGCCACCCAGGTGTCACTTAAAGTATTGTGTGTGTGTTGTTTTTTTTTTTTTTAATTAAATGCATGCTAAATTTGTCATCACTTATAAATGTAGAATAATAATAGCAGATAGTGCTTCTGAAGTGCCACACATTATTCTAAGCATTTTATACATATTAAGTCAGGTTCATCCTCAAAACTGCTGTATGTGATAAGTATTATATCGCTTTCCACTTTACAGAAAGGAAAATCAAGACATATATTTTAGTTGACTTCACCAAGGTCATACAGCACATGACCTGTGGGCAGCAATGTAACAACAGAACAATATTAACAAAGTTTAGAGTCGAATTATACTGCATCCAAATGCCAACTCTACTAAGAACTCTCTAAACTTCTGCTTCCTTTTCTTCAATATGTGGATTTTAATAATGATCTTGTGATTACACAAGGGACTGTAGCAAAACATCCTAGTGCTTGAAAATTGGTAATTTCCTATCCTCAGTTAATAATTCATCAAATAATGTATATTGCTTAATATATATTATACATTCAATATTTTTCTAATTTTCATTCATTAAGCTTATCTTATGAGTACTCTGCTGGTATATTTGGAATGGAAATTTATAATAAATTATTCAAAAATATTATAGTTTCCAAAATAATACCTATAATCTTAATGAGGATGAGAAAAATACAACTCCTTCCTTCCCTGGGTCTGTTGGCATTGTCTCTGGGCCAATTATTCCCCTGAAATAATCTTATTTAACTAACCTATTAAACAATACTTCATCTTTTTCATTTAAAATACTATAAAATGACAGTAGCTCATCAAACATATGTTCCAAGAACATAGCCAACCTAAGTAGCATGATCTTAGATTCTGATCTTACTAATTCAGTTGATTTAAAGGAATTTATTATTTCCACAAAGCACTTTATTAAGTACGCAACTCATGCTTACATTTTATATCACCGTAAGTCAGTATAGCTAATGAATTTTATTTAAATAAAATAAATATAACGTGTGTGTTTTTGTTTCATTTTGTTTTTTAACCAAAATGGTGAAGAAAGCTGTGGGCTGGTAATGGAGGGAATGGCAGTCAGAGGATTAGCAAACATGTGAGGATTAGCAAATACCCTTTTCTAGTTACACCATCACTTCACCTCTATCATGAAGCTGTTGTGTATTAAGTGCTCTAGCATATGGGGTTTCTCCCTTACATGAATTGCTGATGTTTGTTTTCTTTGTTCATCTTTGTTTTGTTTTGTTTCCTTTTGTAGGCGATATGAGTTATCCCCAGGATTCAGGATTCTCTGGGAATTTGTCAGTAGATATATTCACTATGAGTCTCACTACATATATAATGAATTATTTTTCAGGGGAATTATGCATAGTTTTTGAACTACACACATTTTATTGGAAAATAATAGGCTAAAATGATTAGTGAAAATTTCTAGGACTGTCTAATAATTAATTTGATGACGGTACAAAGAGTCCTATTCAGATCACATTTAGGCACATCACCCTTTGATTGAGTCTTAAGATGACAGGGTAGAAAGCTTTTAATTGGAAACAATTATGTTTTGCGATAAGGCCCTTGGGATAATGAGAATTTTATGTGTTAAGAGTTAGTCATTTTGTTGTTAAATATTCCTGTAAGAATAGAAGGGATTTGTGTACAAGTCATGATGGATATAAACACTTGGATGCTCAGTATTTCTGATGGACAGTCAGAAAGCCAATATCAGCTGACTTGCAAAGGCAACTAATTAACTTGGTTGTCATCAATAGACACCAAGAGGGGCATCACCCCCATTGGTCACTAGCATCAAAGTGATAACTTTGTTTCTGACAGAGATCAAAGCTACTGAAAATAGAAGGGATAGGAAAAGTTTCCTATGCACATTGTACAAATAAGATTCTTTAGTAGGTTTCCCAAACTTCTGGACAAATTTCGTGATAAATTCCCATAGAAGGCAGAAATAGAGACAATGGATTTGTATTTGTGAATATTACTATTTATATTTGATCATACAAAAGTATAGTCTGGAAAATTCAAATGACTTCAGTGTGGCTAAGGCCATCGAACTCAGTACCAAGTATAATACATGAAGGACACTAGGAGTAGGGCATCTATCCCCTACACAGTTGAAAATCTGTATAACTCCCCAAAAACTTAACCACTAGTAGTCCACTGTTTTTAAGATTTTATTTATTTATTTATGAGAGATACAGAGAGAGGCAGAGACATAGGCAGGGTAAGAGAGACACAGAGAGAGGCAGAGACATAGGCAGAGTAAGAAGTGGAACTTGATCCCAGGACCCCAGGCTCATGTCTGAGCTACAGGCAGATCTTCAACCATAGAGCCACCCAGATGTCCCCCATTGTTTCTTTTGTTTTAAGATTTTATTTATTTATTTATTTATTTATTTATTTATTTATTTATCTATCTATCTATCTATCTACCTATCTATTTGAGAGACAACAGGAGGAGGAGAAGACATACATATATGCATATACATAAACACATACAAACATCACCTAGACATTACAGTTGGAAATTTCCTTGATCTTTGAGATTCTCAAAAGCACTTGCTCCAAACCAAATTTTGTACTCTGTAGGAAACAAAATCACCTCTCCAAATCCCTGGGAATTCTGTTGGAGCTTTAATTCCTGTTACCTCCTATGTCTCTGAATTTCTATTCCTACTAAACAACTTTATAGAACTCACCCTGCCATGCATAGCATACCTTTCTGGCAGTTCGGTAACCCAGAAATCAAAAACCAAAAATCCCCTTCCTTTCCAAATGAAGCAAAGCAAGCCTTATCATCAAGTTTATTCAATATCAGGAATACCTAAGGACAAAAGTGACTTGCAACAACTAAAAAATGTGAATATTATCCTTTCTAGTTCTTAAAAAAAAGTTCTCTATAATTTCCATAATTAGAAATCTAGGTCCATTTTTGGTTCATGGTCTCTATCTTTTCTTTACTCCATCCTCTCCTAAGACCCTACTCATCTTTTTCTCATGTCTTCAAATTTATTTCTATCCTCAACTCGATCTCACAACTGGATCTCTTTTTGTAAGTTTAAGAAACTGCAAAATTCATGTTTATAAAGCCCCATCTAATTAAATTCTTAAGCATGGACTTTTAATCTCTTAATTTCAATCATAAAAGAAAGGAGTTTTAATTTCTTCTATTTTTTATGTAGTATTTCAGGTAATCTTATTTTGTATAATGAGGTACAATGAGAAAAAAACCCACAAATTTTGATGACAAAGACACAAGGTGGACTCAAATTAGAATCTTGATTTTGTTATTTAATTGCTCCTTTATCTGGACAACTTATTTAATATTTCTCTTAATCCATTTCAATGAAATAAGCATAAAACAACTATTCAAATGGGTATTATGAGCAACAAAAAAGGTGACATGGAAGCTAGAAAATAAATGCTAATTCCCCATCTAATTCCCTTTCTTCCTCAAATGTGTAAACTCAATTTCAATGCAGTTCTGTAACTTGCTGGGGGCCATTAAAATTTTGCTTCCCATCTTTGAATTCTTTGCCTTAACAAAAAAGAAAGAAAAAAGAACATAAAGAAGGAAAAGAAAGAAAGAAAAGAAAAAAGAAAAGGAAAGGAAAGGAAAGAAAAGAAAAGAAAAGAAAAGAAAAGAAAAGAAAAGAAAAGAAAAGAAAACTAAAGAAAAGAAACAAAAGGAAAAAAATCTGGCAAACTTCTGGCTAAGCTGAGCTCCTATCTCATTACATCTCACCAGGATATTAGATTTGTGGTACGTGGTGTCAAAAAGCCATGAGAGGACAAGTCACTCTTGTGGGAAATTCCAGTCTTGATTAGCCTAGGGAAAATCAGCCCAAACTATATAGGATTACCTAGATAAATAAGGAAAATCAGCTAACTAAACATGTGAAAAAGTAAATAAGACAAATAAATACATAATTCTAGGGTAATTTCTAGATGGGTCTGTGGAGAATTTCACATGCTTTTACTCAACTTTTTCTTTACTACTAGGGTGACATGCAGAGTCTTTGAAGCAAAGGGTAAGAATAATCACAGAACGAAGATCGTATTCTTCTTGGAATGGCAGGATTTATTCCTCATCTGCTTCCTGAATAGGCAAGGAACATTCAAACAATGTTGAGCTCCTAAAAGTTAATAATAAATGTTGCTTTAGTCAATCTACTCTGCATGCTGAGAAAAATTATATATTTTACTATTTATTTCATGTAGGATATATCTACAATCCAAACACATAGACTTGGCAGCCATCAATTACCAAGCAGAGCTCCTGAGGATGGTTTCATCCTTGCTATTTGCATCCTCTCTTATTTGTTAATTTCCCAGAATTTATGGGTATTTAATGACCAGGAACATTCACTTTTAACCTATTATTAAAAGAGTTCAATTTATTCATTGGGAAAAAGAAGAAAAAAATGAAGAAAAGAACAAAAGGAAGGAAGGAGGAAAGGAGAGGGGGAAGAGGGAGAGACGAAGAAAGAGAAAAGAAGGAAATTGAAATTAAGGTGATTTTTTAAAGAATTCAGATATTTTGAATTTGCAAAGATAGGAAAATATTACAAGTGTCATGAATTATATCTGAAATGCCTCTATTTTCAATTTCTGTTTTAATCAATTCATGAATCACTAAAAACAAAAGCAAAAACAAAACAAAAAAAAACTAGTGTGAAAAAAAAAAACTAGTGTGTGTTCATTTGCATACTAATTTGCACTCCTTACCAGAACAATTTCTGCTTTTCCTCTGATAGTAAAAAAAAAAAAAAAAAAAAAAAAAAGGAGGGAAGAGAGGGTTATCTAGTATTTTATTTTCACTTCTTTTCGGGAAATAATACAGATGTAATTTACCTCTAAAAAAGTTCTCACAATTTTGTGATAGCCACAGTGAAAATTTGTTTTCTCCTCCAAAAAACAAGCAACATTCTTTTTCTTCTACTAAATCCTTTGAAATTTGAACATATTTTTTACTCCTGGGCAAGAATACCAGATATTGCCTCATCTTTTGGGCAAAGTGGTCAGATATTGCCTCACCTTTTGTGGTGAGGTGGAACCGTAGCAATTGTATGCAAGTGACTTAGAGTTAGTGTGAAATCTTATGGTTATCATATAATTAGATATGCAGTAAAATTATGGAGCTGGTAGGGATAAGTTCTTTTGGAAAAGTAGGAAAAGTTGATGTGGGTTCAAGAATGTTATGAAATCAAGGTCATAAAACTTTATTATTTTTTTAAAGATTTATTTATTTATTCATGAGAGACACAAACTGAGAGAGAGAGAGAGAGGCAGAGACACAGGCAGAGGGAGAAGCAGGCTCCATGCAGGGAGCCCGATGTGGCATGTGATTCTGGATCCCGGGATCAGGATATGAGCGGAAGGCAGCCATCCAACCACTGAGCCACCCAGGCATCCCAAGGTCGTAACACTTTAGAACTTTAAAACTTTACTATTTTATTTTACAAATACAATCATAGATTTTTTCAAACTGTGTCTGAGTGGATTTACAAAAGAGAATTCCAGTTTACCTTTGTCTATCAAAAATCATGTAAGTGATAAAACTCCACGTCTGTATACTCAGTGGGGAGTAGGGTCAGAGATGAACCATGGCAGATAAAACTGAAGCAATTTTACGTTCCACTTTAATTCTCCAACAAATGTGTAGAAACAGGGAATGCATGGCCCGAGGGCATCCCTATGGTCTAGGCCAGTGGTAAATCGCAACGTGGACTCAACCTTTCCCTTACAGGATGTTTATACACTGACAAAATCAGGTTAATGTGAACATCAAGGTGAACCACAAAAAGAAAAGACTTTCACGAAAGGGCAGCCCAAGGTTGATGGATATTTAATAGTAGTAAACAACAGTTGCTGGCCAATTCCACACATGTGCAACCCCGAGTTCCTTAACATCGTTTGGCAGAAGCCACATCTAACCCTCACCTCCAAAGCGTTATCCATTGTCTCTAACTCACTAAGAATAGCTTTGAAAATCAGCAGTGAAAAAATGACACTTTGGTAAAAATCTTTCTTACTCTTCAAAAAGAAAGATGAATTATAAACATAATATTGATACACCTTCAGTGTTGACATGACAGCAAACTCTATGTTGTGGTGTTAATTCTGATACGAGATTCTGGCAAGTATCTGAAGGAATATTTGCCCAAATCATCTCAGATTTATTTTCCCTTGGAGGATGAAATGTACAGGGAAAACAGTTTTTTTTCAAACAAGAAAATGGAATGCTGTGAAGATTTTTGTTACGTGTATGAAGCTTTAGCTTGCCTTATATCGTTGTCTATTATTATTTTAAAGGAATAATAGTAGAAGGAATGTCTTGAGATCAAAGAAACTGTTTTAAGTATTTGTAAAACTGTCATAGCCCATCTCCTTGTATGAAATGTAGAACAATTTAATATCATGGCCAGTTGTATTAATCAGTGTTGCTAGAAACCTTAGCTCTCTTGGCTAGTCAGAATGCAGCAAATGTCACATCTCCTTGCCTGTGCTTGCTCCTCACTCCCCAGGAAGGAAGAAGATAATTGTAAATCTCGCAGAATATTCAGCCCAAAGCATTGCAGCAAGCTGGTCTAAGAGATTATGTCTCTGAAGTTGTCGCTTCCAAGATTTTTCTATGGAATGACCTCCAGGAGCAAATGCCATTGTAATCACTTACTTTATACAAGAAGGTATGTGACGTGAAAGGTGGCTCGAGCCTACTGTTCTGCAGTTACACTGAGGCCAAAGTAAGAAAGAACCGGTTTACACTGCTCCAGGTGCGAAGGAGGTGGGAGAAAAGAAAGCATTTCCTGAAAGTGGGTAAAGTTTTACCAATGAAAGCTGTTCGGGGAAACCTTTAGATAGAATTCTCTACACACAGGAGCGATTCTTACAGTTAGCACCCTTACCGGGTAAGGATATGTCTAATTTCCAAACAGGTCAAGAATGGCAAACTAAGTGTAGAGGTGAATCTTCTTTCATCAGCTCTCACAAATACAGAAAAGTAAAGAAAAGGAAGAAAATGCAGTTCGGGGAAATCCACAAGGATTCTCACAGCTGGCCAGCAGCATCAACTACTCTGCAGTCCTCTGAACAGCTGAACAGAAAAATGTAAATGCATAATTTTCAAAAGGCGGTCCAAGGAGAAGTGTACAGGTGCATGAGTGGATATCTATATACACATGATTAGACGTATATATATATATATATATATATATATTTTATATTTGCACTAGATGTTAACATAAATCTTTAAGGAAACATCACCATTAAAAGTGAAAGACTAAGAGGCTGGCTTCAGCTGGTCACAATTTATGTAAATAGTTTACAAACCTTGTTGACTCACCTCGTTCCTGACCAGGAACTCCCTTGCTGTTCCAAATTGGGCTTCTTGTTAACTGAGCGAACAGGTATTTCTGCTGAATTGGACATACTGTGTGGTGGCTTTGTGATTTGAACCAATTTCCATTAGCTTCTAGGAAGAAATCACAAAATTGATTTTCATCTGTGAACTGAGACAGGACATGAAAAATTCCCCAGAGAGAGTAGGAAAGGAAGAAAGATTGTAGGTTGTGCACCTAATATATAAAATTATTTCAGGATTTTTAACATGGAACATGATTTAATCAGCCCTAATGAAAGCCATGAAGGCTCTAATGCATGCAATATGTTTCTTACAGATTTTTGTATTGTATTTAATACCTGCCCTTAAACAGTGATAAAAGAGGATGAGCAGCACCAAAGGTGTATTTAGGTTGAAGCTGGGGTGTCTAAAGTACATTTAAATGTTTCTTCAAGTGAGATTTCAATCCTCCCAAACCAATCTTCCAACACAAGTTTCGTGAGCATAAAAACACTTAATAAGTACCATTGAATGATGATTAACTTCCTAAATTACCAGCTAATTAATCTGCTGTGAATTTAATTGGTGAATTCAGCCCTCCAAGTCAGAAGCTAGTAGGGTGGGCAGTCTCAAATTAATTCCTCTTGAAAAACTAGAAAGCTAGAAAAATCCTATTAATTCACGCTAAATATAGCTGATTAGAGGAAAACATTTTTATAATGAACATGCTGTTTTGTCTTGTCCTTCCTCTTCCTTTAGTACTAAATAGTCAAGATGCCAGGTTGCTTCTACTTTTAATGAAATTTTACACACAAAGCTCATTTTTAAGTAAGTACTATGGGCTTAAAGATTCCACATGAAAGTTTTTCAGTTTGGCCGTGCAAAATTTTTTTTTTTTTTTTTAATAAAAATTTGTTCTGCTAGAAGAGCCTGTGATATGATCTGCCGGAAAAATCAGTGTGAAAAAGTAATTGTTCAAGATTGCACATATGAGGAAGGGCCAAATTATCCTTAATAATATGTATCAATTTGAATGAACAGTCTGTCTACTGTCAAGAAAAACTATAATTAATAAAAAATAAAAAAACAATGATTACTATTTCTTGAATCTATACCATGTATGAGACAATGCATATTATTTGTAACTTATAAAACTATTTATATATTATTGAAAACATTTTAGAAACAAAGAAATTAATAGCCCAGAATAGTAGTACTAGAATTTAAAGGCAGATGCATGTAACAGCAAAACCTAATATTTTTAAACTCTTTTACTCCCTTAAAAAAAATGGAACAGAACAAAACAAAGTAAAGCAAAAATAAATACATAAATAAAAATGCACAGTCCTCTGTAAACACTAGAGAAAGTTTATGTCTACTAGATTCTAGCTTCTGCTACTGTTAACATCAACAAAATGTAACTCTTTTTAAGTTATTCACAGTTTTTTGTCAGTGATGGTATTTCAAAATGTTAAAGGAGGTAAGTGAAGCAGAGTCAAGAGTCATAAGAAAATCACTGTTGAAAACATATTTCATTTTATGATTGGCTTTCTGGAGAACACATGGATTTGATTGAAAAAGAAAATTTTTTTCTGTTAATTATTGGAATCAATAAGACCCATAGAGAAGAAATTATTTTCTCTGCCCTAGATTTGTAAATTTCTAAAGAGTCACTTTCTGTGGTTTGGAAATTCCTATGGTATCCTATGGCCAAGCTATGAGCAGGCTTAGTTAGCTAGTGTTTGGGGAAGAAATAGACTTTTCCTTAATCACTCTAAAAAGAGACTAACACACTGTTTGGCACATGCTCTAATAATATGTATCTAATAATATGTATCTGACAAAACCTCATTTTCTTCCTGTCTTAGAACAACTTTGCTATGTCAAATTAAGCTTCTCTTGAACTGAGGTGAACTGAGGGAGGTTTTTCCATTTTGTCAAATAGTGTGCTAGAATCATTTCCTTATTTTTCTTTTGAAATTCATCGTCAGTATTTTATTGTATACTTCACTAAACATTTGCTTAATTCACTAAAGGTGAATTCTATTTTTAAAGGAAGTGGCAAAGCAACCTGAACGTAAGTGTATGTGTGTGTATATGTGTGTGTGAATGTGTGTTTAAGACATTTATTTTAGAGAGGGAGAGGAGGAGAGCAGTGGGGAGGAGCATAGGGAGAGGGAGAGAGAGAATCTTAAGCAGACTCTCTGTTGAGTGTGGGGCCTGACAGGGGGACCCTGAGATCATGACCTGAGCTGAAACCAAGAGTCGGTTGCTTAACCAACTGAGCCATCTAGGCACCCCCTGAGTTTTTATTATATAGTCAGGATGGATTGAAAAAGCTTTTCACTTATGCCATGTATGGTTATAGATATCAGTGATAACCAAGACAAATGTGAGAAAATGTTAATCCAAAACTGTTGGTAATTGTCTCCATCATTTACATGTCTGCCTTCCTGGAGTTCTTGTTTGTATGTCATACCTGCCAGTGTATAACTAGGAAAGCTAACCTCCCTCTGGTCCACCAGCAAAGCATGAGTACCCTAAGTTTAAGCCAATTGCCTTGGTTCCATTTGATTTACTGGTAATGAGTATTTGATCCAGTTGTGGCTAATGTAACTTGGAGGACTTCAGGAGGGAAACTTCTAGAATATTTTTAGCACTTCCCCATAAAGGCAGAAATGAAAGAAGAGAGGAAGGAGAAGAAAAAGAAAAGGAGGAATTAAGGAAAGGAAAAGCGATGTCACTAATTTTTTCCTGTCTTAATGTGACACATTTTTACACATCCTCTTCCAGAAATACTAAAGGAGGTGAATTGCTATACAGTTCATCTAAATTCTATACTGATTCACTACTTTTCATAACAAGTGATCAGAAAAAAATAGATGATAGATATAGAGTAGATGATAGCATAGATGATAGGATAGATAGATAGATAGATAGATAGATAGATAGATAGATAGATGATAGATAGCTGGATGAATTGGGAACAATAATGATGACAGCTACATTCAGTAGCTCTGCAGTTGTGTGTTGGTATCTATGATCTTTAAAATACGTAATGATGATTCTGATATTGAGCTTTACATATTATGTATTTACAAAAAAAATGGCAGTAGTTGAACAAGGAATTGAATATAGTAATTTTATTTATTCTAATGTTGAAGTTAAAATTTACAGCTAATCAATTGTGAAGGTATCAATCTATGAAGGTGATCTAGATCCCAAGCATCAATATAAAGTGCGATTTCATTGGCATTATGTAACATCACCAAAAAGGATAATGATTACACTACAATTTTCAGTCTTCTGAGGTAAATGTATTCAGGTGAATATTTGAATCACAGAATATTCCACGTGGGATTTAATTTAGATTCTTCAAATCCATGAAGATAAGGGGAGATAATAAACATATGCTTATCTCAAGTATTCAAAGTAAAGTTAAATCTCAACTCATTTATAAAAACATTTAGCACTTGGATTTGTATATGGTATTTTGGAGACAAATATAGTCAACTTAAAGAATCAAATTCAACGGTTTTCCCAAGTGATCATTATTTTAATTGATTCAGAGAGCTGTGGGGCACTTCATATACTAAAGCTACCCCATTTCATAATCACTTAAAGAGAAAAGGTTGTTTTGTCAATAAATAGCAAAACTGAACTTCAAGAAGATGGCAGACGGGGCACAAAGCAGTTTAGACAATGACAGCAAAGACCGCACATTTTTGCCAAAATCTAGTTTATCATAAATAAATGAATAAATGAGTAAATCAATATGTGGGTAAAACATTTTTCTTTCAAGATAAAACTGACTTCTATTTTGCCTTTTGAGGAAAGTGCTCTTACCGCTTAGATTACTAATTTGTCAAATAGAAACTTTCAAATGAGAAAATAGATAATGGCCTTTTGCCTGACCTACATATTGGGGCATAAATAAGGAACAGTAAGATGAGGGTTTTTTTTTTAGAATTTATTTATTTATTCATGAAAGACACAGAGAGAAGCAGAGACATAGACAGAGGGAGAAGCAGGCTCCCTACAGGGAGCCCGATGTGGGACTCCATCCCCAGATGTGAGGTCACACGCTGAGCCAAAGGCAGATGCTCAACCGCTGAGCCACCCAGGTGTCCCTAAAATGAGGTTTTTAAGTAAGTATTCCCTATGCAGTCATATAAGGGGCACATTACAAAATCAGGTGGAAAGTTAGTGGCTCATGGATTGTACATTCTCTGCCGCTAATCCAGTATATGCCTAATAAAAAGAAAGGTGTGGAATATGATCAGGTTTTCTGGAATTTGTCTAGACCCATTCACCACCATAGGAAAGGAGAAAAACCAAATAGATACATCAAATTCTAGACATTTCATTCAGGAGTTAACAGACAAAATGTTCATACACATACATCTTGCTCTGTGTTCAGCAGAATAATGGCCTTATAAAGATGTGTGTGTCCGAATCTTCGGAACCTATCAATATGTTAGGAGAATTAAGACTGCAGAAGGATCTAAGGTTGCAAATCATCAGAGATTATCTAGGATCATCGGGATAATGTTTTCATCAGGCCTGATGTAATAATAATTTCTCCAGTACAGTAAGTGGAGGACCAAACTGGCTGCAGCTGGCTTGGCAGATGGAAAAGAGGAGGATGCACCATGCAATCCTCAGGTCTTGGAGTTACACACAACTCTGAATAATGTGAAACAGCTTGAGATGCAGGATGGTGGTCATTCTTTTTGGAGAAACAATCAAGAACAGAGGTACAGAACGTCAAAGCATGAAGTATACATAAAACTAGTGAATGAATGATATAAACTCCGTAATGTCTTAGAAATTTATCATCCAGCCAAATAAAAATGTGTCAGCAAAAAGGAAATAATCATGTCAGACTTGAGAGATGATATAAAACACTGGAGAGAACATAATCTTTGAAGTCAGAAAGATCTAGGTACAAAACCCATGACTGCCACTGACTAGCTGTGTACATGGACAACGAATCGCATCAAGTACCAGATTGACCATCCATAAAATGGGTAGACATTTAGCTTCCTAAGTAATAGTGAGAAGATAAAGTAAAAATATTATGAAAAGACTAGTATCTTGTCCAAAACACAGTAAGATTTTAGCAACTACTCGCTACTGAAAGTGATGAAATATCCTAGCCATCATTGGAAAAAAAAAAGTTAAAGATTTCATGAGGAACTAACCTTTGAGGAAATTTAAGAAGAGAGAGAGAGAGAAGGAGAGAGAGAGAGAGAGAGAGAGAGAGAGAGAGAGAGAGAGAGAAGCATGAATTGGTCAGAAGATGTGTAAGTAATGTTCTATTCTTATTGATTCTGTAAATTGAAACAAATCATTATTATATCCCACTACAAATATCGTCTATGTACTTAATGAATAGTAATTTATTGTGATAAATTGGTTTCTATCTGATGCAGTTCATTTTCTAATCGATAATATATACTGCTAAAGGCTATAGTATTTAGAAAGATCACTAATAATGCAGCATTTTATGAAATAGATCATAATAGCCTAAAATGAGCGCAATATAAACGTCTTGATGATTTTGACCTGGTCTATGCAAATGTTTTCCAAAACATATTTTAAAAGTCTTCCTATTTCTTTGGTAGTTGTTAGAATAACGTATTTCACATGTGATATTCTAAGAGACTCTTCAAAACTAAAAAGAATATGTAAAGACCCTATAGTCATATAAATTTAGGAGACATTACATAATATACTCCCTCTCAAAAAGCCAAAATGTTCCACAGAAAAAATAATTTGTATTATACAGACTTAAAATTTAGGATAAGACAATGGGACAAATGGACTGCTAAAAAGGTTTATTTTTGGAAAGGGTGTCCAAGGAACATTTCTGCAACAAAGAAAATATTCTGTATCTATCGGTATCTGTTATCCAATACAGTAATCACTAGACAGATGTAGCTATCGAGCACCTGAAAGGCAGCTAATGAGACTGAGGAATGGGAGTTTTTCATTTCATTTCATTTAAATTTAATACCCACCTGTGGCTAATGACTATTTTATTAAGTAGCAGTTATGGGCTTTTAGTAATATGATTTTAGATAACTAAATCTGTGTCAATTTTCTCACAAATAATTTTAACATTTGTAGAGACACAGGCTTGTGATCCTAGGAGTAAATATTTCAAATAATTCCAATCAAAGTGACTGTATGATTGACATGACTTCATTCAAGGGAAGGGTTTAATAAGATGAAGAAACTCATCGAAAATAACATATGACAATTCAGAAATGAATGTCAGTGTTGCTTGTACATTTGTTAAAATAAACCTCACTGAAAATTCAAAAATCCCTATTTGAAAAGTTTTTTTGGTTTTGTTTTGTTTGGTTTTGTTTTTTGTTTTTCTTTTTGTTTTGACAAAGGCAGTATAATAACAAAAATCTTGTTGTAAAAGCCTGAAATATAATATCATATTTTGGGGCCATAGTGAAAATTTTGAACTGTAAAAATTTAATTTAAATTCATGATCATGGGCAGGTCCGGTGGCCCAGTGGTTTAGCGCCGCCTTCAGCCCAGGGTGTGATCCTGGAGACCAGGGATCGAGTCCCACGTCGGGCTCCCTGCAGGGAGCCTGCTTCTCCCTCTGCCTGTGTCTCTGCCTCTCTCTCTGTGTGTTTGCCATGAATAAATAAATAAAAGCTTTTAAAAAATGTCTAAAAATAAATAAATAAATAAATAAATAAATAAATAAATAAATTCATGATCGTATGTAGTAATTTTAACCATATAAAATTAACCATGCTTATTAGAAAAATCATTATTAAAAAAATATTTCAGGTAAATGTAGCTGACCATCGGGCCCAGGAACCATAAAAATCACTTCACTACAGTAAAACTAAGCACACAGTTCATAGATGAGTAGAGAAAGATAGAAGCCAATTTGAATGAAGTAGAATTCCACATAAAAAGCATATAAGAAGGGCACCTGGGTGAGTTGGTGGGTTAAGTGTGTCAGCCTTTGGCTTGGGTCATGATCTCAGGATCCTAGGATCCAGTCCCACGTTGGGCTCCCTGCTCAGTGGGGTGTCTGCTTCTCCCTCTCATTCTCCCTCTGTGCGCTCTTTCTCTCAAATAAATGTTTTTAAAAAAGCAAGAGTGATAAAAGAATGATTTGATAAATTTCTTATAAATCTAAAACCATAAGTTTAAAATCAATGGTTGTGCTATAGCCAGAGTACAGAATGGCATTTTTAAAGTATTTAAAAAATTTTCATTTTACCTTTGAAGTTCTATTTGCCCACATATAGTATTACACTCAGTGCTCATCCCATCAAGTGCCCTCCTCAGCGCCCATCACCCAGTCACATCTCCCTGCCCACCTCCCCTTCCGCAGCCCTTTATTCGTTTCCCAGAGTTAGGAGTCTCTTATGATTTGTCTCCCTCTCTTTTCACTTTTTAAAATATTATGTACTATCTGGTAACTTCTTTTTAATTAGTTCTTTAAATGGCTACACGTAGATTGTTGTCTATGTTCACAGGGTTCAACATTTGATCTACATTTACTGATTAAGTGTATGATCAATTTATTTTTATGGGTTTGAAGTGTCATGTGCATACATCGTTTTGATTTTTCCCTATATGTTAAATAATTTCTACATTTTATTTTTTTATTTTTTAAAGATTTTATTTATTTATGAGAGACAGAGGCAGAGACACAGGCAGAGGGAGAAGCAGGCTCCATGCAGGTAGCTGGATGTGGGACTCGATCCCAGGTCTCCAGGATCACACCCTGGGCTGAAGGTGGCACTAAACCACTGAGCCACCAGGGCTGCCCAATTGCTACATTTTAAATGTGATGCTTTCTTTACTCTTAATGATAGTGTCTCTTGACTAATATGTTTTATGGGAATTCAACTTTATATAAAGTGAGTCTCTTTTTCCTATTTATGTTTTGCCCTGAATACTATTTTATAACACATTACTATTGCCATCCACACAAACCCATCATGGGTTACATTTGTCTAGGAAATCTTTGTCTATTTTTATAACACGCTGCTCCAAAGAATCTTCTCTGGCAAGCTACCTATCAGTGGGGTTTGTTCTGCAACATAGCCTATAAATATTTAACTTTTATTTATAGATTTTAATCAGGATTCCCTCAAGGATGTGCATGAAATTCTGAGCAATTAAAAGTTTGCCAGGTAATTCTGATGCACGGCTAGTTTGGTGGACCTTTACAGTAGGCTGTAAAGAAACTGATACGTTTTTAAAAGATTTAAAATTATCCTGGCCACATGTCATGCCAAAATAGCATCTAATAAAAGTTTAAGTATGGACCTAAAAAAGCAAGCCTAATTAGTTTTTATACTTTCAGATTACCATATGCGTTTCAAGGTGCTACAGTGGCTCGGTCTCTTTTCTTAAATATTTGCATTATTTAGAGAACAACTTAAATTGTGGCAAACTTGGACCCCCAAAAAACAGAACTTAAAGATGATACAAAAGTTTCAGCACCAACTTTAGAGATTGGTAGTTCAGAGTAGATACAGTGCACTGCTCCATGAGAAAGTACCTGGAACCAGGTTAACTCTGGAATCCTCCATGTGCAGTTTCTTTCTGGGCCATCAGATATGGGCCAGTTCCTAGCCAGGGGGAATGGCGTAAAGGGAGAATGGAGCAGAAGTAAGTTCCTTATAAAAATGACATCTAGGGGGTGCCTGGGCAGCTCAGTCAATTAAGCATTTGCCTTGGGCTCAGGTTGATCCCAGGGTCCTGGGGTGGAGCCTGCTTCTCCCTCTTCCATTGTCCCTCTCCCCCACCGCCTGCTCATGCCCTTGTTCTCTCTCTCAAAGAAATAAAATCTTTAAAAAATAATGACATGAGGAAGTTGCATATTTCATTTCCTTTCCTATCTCACTGGCAGGCCCTTAGTCACATTGAAATACGCTTCCATCAGGGTGGCTAAGAGCCTAGCTCAATTGAAGGAATTGCTGACACAAAATACAGAAGAATGGGTATGAAGGGGTAATTACCGATGTCACACAGAGTTGTTTCCCTCTGGCTGAGGCTTAATTGTCTGCATTATCTAAAGATCTATCTCCAGTCCCCTACCCTTTGTGTTTATCCTCCCTTTATACTCTCCTGCCCTATTAAATCTTCAGCTTGCCAAAAGTCTTCAACTGCACTCTCAGATTCTTACCTAATCTCTAGACCTCATATCCAACTAGCCGGTCTCCTTGGAGGTCCAATCTTACCCTCAAACTCAGTATCTTCCGAACCACACTGACAACTTTTGCTCCCTCATCACAGGTACTTCCTCCTTTGTTCCAATTGTAAGTCATTTGCTTCCACATCTGCCTCTAGTTACTGCGTTAGACTGCGAGCCATTTGAAGGCACAAAGCAGCTGCTTAATCACCGCTAGTTGCAAGAATTAAATAAGTAGTGATATTAAGGAATTCTAGAATTGTATAAACTGGAGAAAATGATAGAATCTTTCCATTTGAAAGACCTCAAAAAGCCACAAAAACCAGACTTCTAACAAGCACGAGAATTCCAACCGTAATACAATATCATATTGGTATTAAACACAACCATTGTGTATTAGGGACTCATTATCTTAAGAGTTGAAGAAATTGCCGTCATTTCTGTAAAGCTATAATTCTTAGAATGTTCTATCTTACATTGTGGGGAAATGGGATCTTTTGTGTGTTACACACCTTGATCAGAGTTTCGGATAACAATAAAAAGCATTCTACATTTTCTATACCAAACGTTCAAACACAAACTGGCACAGAATACAGAAAGATTTATATAACTCAGATCTCTTCAACTTTAATATGAGACTTTGGAGTGAACTATTGTTATCTATAAAAAATGATGTAATTATCATAAGAGAAGCAATATTCACATATATATTTTCCTCCAATCTTTAAATTAAATGTTAAACTCAGCATCACCTGACCAAGACAGCATAATTTAGATGCAAAACATTTTGGCTCACTGTGAAACCAATATAATTTACTCACACCAATAAAAGTAATTGCTGAAAAGAAAGATTTATTATTCAGTCAATCCAATATATTATAAACACAAACCAATATACAGTGGCAATCAATTTATTATACTATATAAAGCATTTCATGTGGAAACCAATTTATAATAAACCAAAGACTTAGTGCCAACCACATTTTTAAAAAGCTTGATATAATATTCACATAAATTCCGTGCAAAAAAATTCAAGCTTGACTTTATAGATGTCCCAGACAGGAACATTGCTCTTCTTTTTTTTTTTTTTTTTTTTTTCCCAGGGTCGTCAACTTCCAAGAAAGTCAAAGATTTGTAAAACCTCGTTTTCTTTTCATTGTGAATATGAAACAAAGGAATCATTAACAAAACAGAAGTGGATTCTCTTTTAAAAGCTTAAGAATTCTTCAAATCTGATAAGTAGTGGAACTCACTGTGAAACAGCAGCTGTAGAATCACATTTTTGCTGACTTCGATTTTATTTAAAGAAACAATTTAGCAGCATGGATTTTGCAAACACTAACACATTTCTCCAATTCACATTTTAGATTTGCTGTAGCCAAAGGAGCACTTGCCAAAGTAATAAAGCCTTTGCAACTTGAAATGGGTAGGTGTTTCCAAAACATTTCAATTATTCTCCTGATGACTCCCAGAGATGCAGGGCGAAACTGATTTAGGTATGCAAAATGAGACATTTAGAGGCAGTCCCAACGTCCTCTCTCACACAATCCCATCTCTTCTGTCCTTTACACATGAATAATTATGTGCAGGGCTTTCTGGGGATTAACAAGTAAGAAAGAGAAAAATCAGGCAGGGAAACTTTAGGGGACAGCTTTCCAAATTCGTTTCAATGTGATTCGACTAACTCACATTCATTACAGTGTGTCCAATCTTACTGCTGATGAGACAACCAAAAATAATAGGCCTAGTAATCACGGTGGCAAGTCATTGACTCCCAAGTATCTTTTGGGATTTCCTCCACAAGTAATGACAAGAGCATATACTCTCAAGCCTGTGAGCATAGATTGTGCAGGACTAACTCTAATTTTAAGATGCTCAATTTATATCTAGTATGAGTTATATTTTAAAATTCAAATAAATCATACTAGGTAATCTGCATTTTACTTGGTGACATGGGCAGATGCCTGCAATTAAAGTGATCCTTTATTTTATAAAATTCATCTTCTCACTGTTTTAATCAAGGATTGCTAAATTAATTAAACCAAGAGGCCATTTAGATGAGTGGCGGGGGGGGGGGGGGGGGGGGGGGGAGGGGGGCTAATACCATGGTGACCAGCATAAACAAACCAAAAGGTAAGCCTTGTTAATGCCTCAAGACTACAAATCACAAATAGCCAACTGGGCTTGAAGCTACAGCCAAACAATAATTTACTTGTTTTACTTTCACCATTTCTCCTTAAAGGTGTCTCCCAGGAGCTCCTGTGTGCATGGAAAGCTCCTATTTACTGCTGGTTTGGCGCTGCCCAGTTGGAATGGGTTTTGCTCAGATAAACTCTTACAATTTTTGACACACCTCAGTTTATCTTTTAACAGACTTTACTTTTCCCTAGCAGTTTAAAATACCTCTGTATACCTCGTCTCAGACAAATCAAAATCCTGGTCACTTTCTTGTTCTCTCAGCTCTCAACCTCACTTCCCCCCATCCCCCTCTGCCGCTTACCATTCCTTACTATGAAACAATAGAATTTTAAGTTTGGAAGGATCACTGAAGAGCTCCAGTGCATTATTTGGTTGTAGGATGTGTAAACTGAGGGCTGGGGGTAATCAACACTCAGCCTACCATCCAATAGCTGTAAGGTCCTTTCTCTATGGCTATGTCTGTTCATAGTGATTTTAAAGTAACTGATGACTTTGAATTCTATCTGCTGGGCAGCTTGCTAAGACTTTCATGATCTATATATACACTGAATAATAATTTTAAAAAACCCTTATGAATTCAGTTACATAATTTTTCCTATCATTTCAAATAATGAAGCATATTCAGCTAGTAAGCTTATTAGTTGATTAAAAATCCACCATGTTTATAATGGAAACTTTGTTATATAAGATCTATGACTTTTCCATTCTTTCCATGCTGATCCAAGTGTATAAATACAAATGCAGAAAATTATAACTCTGCATAGCTCCCACTCCAGGCCCTGTGTTTCCTCATCGGTCTAACTTCTCTATATCCACCCTATTTTTAGGCCACTGCTTTGTTAAGGAAAAACATAAAACACATACACATGAACAGGTAAATAGGAACAATTTGAAGAAAACATACCCTTGGAGATTATATATTTATATATTAACTATATATAGTAAATATATGAGAGTTAATTAAAACACTGACTTACTTCCAGGAGGATTTACTGAGCAATCAATTCAGAGGACAACATTAAAATGGGGATAGAGATAGTGAGAATACTGGGCAAGCTTCTGGAAGAAAAGGTGGCAATTTCAGCAGAGTTACCACTAGGCCGCAAAGTAACTTTGTATTAGAAAAAAAAAAAAGTGCTTGGGGCACCTGGGTAGCTCAC
This sequence comes from Canis aureus, assembly GCF_053574225.1. Classification (NCBI taxonomy): domain Eukaryota; kingdom Metazoa; phylum Chordata; class Mammalia; order Carnivora; family Canidae; genus Canis; species Canis aureus. The sequence continues at coordinate 83,119,616 of NC_135612.1, forward strand.
TTGGTAGAGCTCTGCCTTTGGCTCAGGTCAAAATCCCGGGGTCCTGGGATGGTGCCCCTCATCCCATCAGGCTCCCTGATCAGTGGGGAGCCTGCTTTTCCCTCTCCTGCTCCCCGTGCTTGTGCTAGCCTTCTGTCAAATTACTGAAATCCTTCAAAAAAAGAAAAAAAAAAGCTCAATCTAGATGGATACAATGCTAAAAGGAATCTTCTCTAGGCAGACCAATTAGCAAAAATGTGCTCCCTTTTGGATGATCAAGTATAAGGAAGAGTCCTTCTTCCAGGCTGGTGCAGCCCCATGCTGGAGCTTATAGTGTGGAAAGCAAATCTGAAGTTGGCTATCAGTTGCCGCTCCTACCCACTTACTGGGTGCCCTTGGAAAGGATAGAGTGGGGGGAGCCTGGGGGGAGCATTCAATTAACTCCAACTCTTGGTTTCCACCTAGGTTGCAATCTCAGGGTCGTGATCTCAGGGTTGTGAGACCAAGCCCCAAAATAGGCTCCATGCTCAGGGCAGAATCTGCTTGAGGTTCTCTCTCTTCCTCTCCCCCTGCCACACCCCCTTGTGCTCTTGCTTGTTCTCTCTAAAATAAATAAATAAATCCATTTTTTTTTTAAGGATACAATTTGTACAAATTTATGAAGTAGAATAGAGGCTCAGAAAGGTAGTGAAAACAATCACACCTCCCGTGCAAATAATGTAAAATAGCATCAGTCCAATCTCAGGTAGGCTTAGATATATACTCAGTTTGTACAATAACCTTGTTTCCTCTTTGTCCTTCTTTGATAGAAGTAGTACCTGAACTTGGCTAGGTAGTACAAGATGATCAAAGATGAAAAATAAGATGGTACAATCTTAAACGGAAGGAAATTTTTGAATTTTACTATTTTACTATTTATTATTATTATTTTTATTATTATTATTATTATTATTACTATTATAGTGTCAAGGAAATAATTCAATTATGTCTTAGGTTGATGTAGGTAGCTCATTTTTCCCATCATCATGTTGCCATTTCAGATATTGCAAACATTTTTTCCTCTTAATGAATTCCATGAGAGCAGTCTGTTGCCTGATTACTATATCTCCAGCATATCATAATACTTAAAAGAAATATTTGCTGAATGAATGGACAAATGAATGGATGTGATATGTAAATATAAATTTGTGTGGTTAGACAATACATTATAATATGTGGGTATCTTAATCTGTCCAGGCTACTATAGTAAAACATCACAGCCTGGGTAGCTTGAAAACAACAGAAATGAATTTCTCACAATTCCTGAGGCTGAAAGTTCAAAGTAAGAGTACCAATATGGTCAGGTTCTGATGAAGGTCTCTTTCTGGGTTGCAGATTGCCAATATCTTTCTGTGTCCTCACATTGCTGAAGGGGCTAGGGAGCTTTGTGGGGCTTCTTTTATAAGAACACTAATCCCATTCATGAGGGCTCTGCCAAAGACCATTACATGACTCTAATGTCATCATCTCTGGGGTTAAGATTTAGCACATGAATTTGGGGGGAACATATTTAACTGGAAGATAAGATTGGATGCTTGAAAACAAAATCTCCAATAATCCCAAATCCAACTTTCCCAGGACTTACTTCCATTTCTCTGTACTGAATTGTCATTGCAAATATTTCTAATGGGTTAAATAACGGGTATAAGAATAAAAATAAAGTAGACTTGAGCAGATTTATTTGCAGATAAACTACATGACCTCGTTAGTAAGAGATATATAGTGTAAAACAAGAAAAGTAGTCAAATTTAAAAGATAAAAGACTACTATATTGTCATATTAGGAGGTATTAATTATCTTTTGCAGTAGATTGATTTTTGAATTAATGAATTCCCCATCATAAGTCATGTTTCAGAAAACTGGATAAATACCTTTTCTGAAGTATTCATTCATCCTTTTCAATTATTCATTCAATTAATAAATAATTATAGAACATCAAATATTTGCCAGATTTGCCAGATACTAGGTCAAGAACTAATCATTCAACAATATAAAGATAGATGTCATTCTTATCCTCATAAATGAAGATTTCCTTAAAAACCATTAAATTTATAATCATATTAAAGACTGACCCAGGATCAGTGGTGAAGGTGGTTGACCACCAAGATCCTCTCCCAGGATAATATTCAGTTCTACTATTGGCTGGTAGAAAACCAGCAAGGTATAGTACCTAAGGGTAAAGACCTGAGACCCTTAGGTATGGACCTAAAGGTTTCAATCTTATATTACCAGTGAATTAGACAAGATATTTAATATATTTTTAAAGATTTTATTTATTTATTCATGAGAGACACACAGAGAGAGGCAGAGACATAGGCAGAGGGAGAAGCAGGTTCCCTGCTGAGCAGGGATCCTGATGTGGGACTCGATCCCAGGACACCGGGATCATGACCTGAGCCGAAGGCAGATGCTCAACCACTGAGCCACCCAGGTGTCCCAAAGATATTTAATATTTATGTACTTTGTTTTCCTCATTTGTTAAATGGAGATAATACTTAAAATAGTCTGATAAAATTTAAATGAAGAATGAATGTTATTTTAGTAACATACTTATCACTAACATACTTATTCACATATTAAGAACTTTATACAAACTTGCTAAATAAAGATCTTTATGGAATCTTTAAAACACCAGACTTCTACGCACATTTGAAAATATGTGCTTTTAGTATAGTGAACTCTCCTTACTGATCCTAACTTCAAAGAAGTTCACTGATAAACTTATTCCTCTATACAATATAATAGGTTGATTGGTGGACTTAATTGGGGCATAGTATGATGTTAATGTGTTATTTAGTATTGTTTCTGGAAATATACTAGAAGTCAAATGATTAACGTGGTGTAGAAGTAATGAAAAGGAAATACAT